>NW_027263537.1:3974271-4159961 GCF_042370955.1 Sodiomyces alcalophilus JCM 7366
GTATAATTATGGGGGCGGCTGTTATTATTGTGATAGCTATCCCTAGCGTGACGATTACCTTTATAGGGGTAAAAGGCCTACCCCGGCTTAACCGGTTCCTATACTTACTTAAAAATATCCTGNNNNTTAAGCCATTAAGGTAAATAAACTTAAGTCCTTTGGGGGGGGGGAGACGGATAGGCACGCCCACTTCNCCCTATCTATCCTTATCTCCTATTATCGCCGAAAGCGTTAATAGTCACGAGGACGTTTATAACAACGTTAATCTCGACGCCTAAACCCGGTAGCTAGGGGCGGGGCTTATCCGCCCCGACTTAATTAATATAAACGGCTTTACCGTTATTCTAACCTTTATTTAATCCTTACCGCCTTTCCTATAGCCCTTCCTCTTTTCGTAACGTTCGCGGGGTCTATTATTAACTTTAATCGGGCTATACTTCTTTTCGTAGCGGTCTAGGGCGTTTAATTCTTATAGGGACTCTATCGGTTCCTAGGATATCTAGGCGTATCCTTCCTACTTTACTAACGCCTCCCTTACCACGCCTCTGCCTACTTTCCTATTCCTAGCGTATAGGATTTCCTTTACTATTTATTTATTTATTTTTTCTAGACCGTCACGAATCGGTCCGGGTTAGGAGTTATATAGGACTTAACCCGGAAGCGGGTCTTTGCTTATATATTATAGGAGGTCTATATAGAGCCTTAGGTATATATTTAAAGGTATATCTAGTTTTATAATATACGGGTTATGGCTAGACTGAAAGCTAAACTTCTTACGATATAAGAAAGAGATCCAGAGCAAACTAGCGATACAGAACTACGCCCTAACCCGGCTCGCCGCGGTAGCCTGGGGCTATAGCTTCGCTAACGCCCGGCGCCTCTATATTACCCTGATCCGCCCAGCTATCTCCTACTACGCCTCCACCTTCTACAGAACTACTGATAGACCCCGCCGTGGCCTCGTAGGGGCCCTTAGCTTAGTCTAAAATAAGTGCCTTAGGATAATTACGGGAGCCTATAAGGCTATACCGATCTGGATCCTAGAAAAGGAAATATATATCCCCCCCCTTAATCTATATCTTACTCGCCTTATAGCTAAAAGAGCTCTAGATTACTAGGATACCAGAGCCGAGGGACTTATCCTGGCTAGCAGCCAGGCTATAATAAGAGCACTAGCGGCACCGAGGCGCCGCCACCTCGCTTAGTAAGTACTCGCCTAGCCCGCCTAATCCTCCGCCGCCTATAGCTAGATAAATAACCGTAGCCTGGACGTCGCCCTCCGCGATAAGTGGAAGGAGAGGTGGAAAGAGACTAGGGCTATAAGGAACCCGACTTACGCCGCGGCGGTACCGGATCGGGCCCCCTAAAAACGAGACCTTTAAAGATATAGAGGCCTCCTAAAACCGTAAAGCTCCGTCCTTACCTAAGTCTGCTCCGAGAAGTTAGGTCTTAGGGCCTTCCTCTTTAGAGCGGGTGTCCCGGGCTTCGCTGTTACTCGGTGCCCTTATAGGGATAGAGGGGCGGAGATAGCCGAATATATTATCCTATAGTATTAAAACACTACCCCGGAGTCGCGTAAAGACCTTTATAGCGCCGTAAGGAGACCGATTATAACTAGGGGGGACCTCTTTAACGTCTTAAACTATCTTAAAAAGGCTAAGGTAATCGCGAAATAGTTCCCATGCCTTAGCCGCCTTAACGATTTCCGTCTCGCCCTGAAAATTATAGGGAATTATACACTAAAGGCCCCGCGGCGGGATTACCCTGGTATAGAAGTTATAGAATAGAGGTAAGATAGTATAGAATAAAGGTAACGGCTAACTTAGATTCTTATATTTTATATAGGGCCCTATAAGCCGGGGCCCTGGCGGCACTAGCAGGATATTTATGGTGGTATTAACCCTCCTCCTTAATATCCGTCTCGCCGCCTATCTCCTCCTAGTTATCGCTACCGGAAGCACTATTATTATCGGTATTATATTCGCGGCCCTACCCTACTATATTAGCCCCGCTATACCACTAAAAGCCTATAAGGGTATTTACTATTACCTTCAATAGGATAGTAATTATTCCTTTTAAGCGATTTAGCCGATACTCTAAGCTCGCTAGAGTAGGGTTACCGCGGTAGCGACCGGCGGGATAAGATCGTTAAACGGTATATTTAAAAGACGCTACTACTATTATAAGCCAGCCTCGGGCCTACTCTAGGTTAGCGCGGTATACCCCCGGTACCCCTAGGGTTATATCTAACCCTTCGGGTAATTCCACTATTTCCCTTCTAATACTAGTAAAAAGACCATCATTTTAAAGCTAGGAAGATAACTAGTAAGGATCTTGTCCCCACGGTTAAGAAATTATAGGGCAGTGCCGATTTTCTTTTCTAGAGGATATCTATACACGCCTATTTTACCTATAAAGGGAAATTCCTAAACAATATAACTAAACCTCTGCAGAATCCCTCTTAAAAGCAGAAAGAAGACTCTCTTAAGGCTGCTAGTGAGATACTCTCTACCCTTTCTAAAGGACCCCTCGCCTAGGTTTAAGCGCTAGAAACTGCCCACGAAGTCTAGGAAAAGCTAAAAAGCCTGTACTAAAGGAAAGGCTTCTAAGCTGAATTTAATACCCTAGGAACTTTCTTTAATAATTTCCCCTTAGACGATAAAACCCTCGAATGTTTTTTATATAAGGTTTAAGAAAATCTGCTAGCTCTAGAAGGAAGGGAGATTTCCTTTCCTAATAAGGTGATTTACGCGTAAATTCTTAATAGCAACTCTATCTTCACGATTCAACGTATCCTGGGCCCACGTTTAAGCTTTTTACGTTATCTATAGACGGCCTTGCACGTAATATAGATAAAGATAATAAAGGCAGAAGCTTATATAGAACGCTTCCTAAGCTATTATTTCCGATTCTATAGTATACCCCTTTTAATTATTAGCGATAAGCGCTTAACCCAGACTAATATGTTTTAGCGATAATTCCACACACTTATAGAGATTAAGTAGCGACTTAGTATAGCCTATTACCCCTAGACCGATAAAAGACGCGAGAGACTAAACCAGGATATCTAAGTTTATCTTCGCGTCTTTCTATACTACTCCTAGGATAACTAGAGTCGCTTATTACTCGCTATATAGTTATCCCTTAATAATAGGAAGAGCTTAATAACCTAGATAAGCCCTTTCTTCTTAGAATACGGGTTTTATATCAACCCGATCTAAATTTATAACCTCTTACCTATATACCTAAAAAAAGCCGTCGCCTATTACCTATTAAGTCGCTTATTATGCGCTATAGAATTCGTATAGGCCCTTATAGCATTGGAGTAATTATAAGATAAAGAGACCGCGAATAACCGGCGTCTCCTAGCAGAAGGCTTTAAAGTAGGAGATCTTGCCTAGCCATTTATAGCTAACTACTACACGCCTAGGCCTTTGAAGGAACTAAGCTAGCTTTATAAAAAGGATAGAGTAATAAAAGTATTTTACTCTTATATCGTCGAATTAAACGTTCCCTCTAGGATATATCCCTGCTTTTATATTAATATCCTAAAATAAGCTAGCCGTGACCCTTTTCCTAGGTAAATTATGGCTAACCCCTAGCGTAAACCGATTAGGGATACCCTTTCTAGTAATAAAGAGTAGGAGGTAGATACTATCCTATATACACGGAATAAACGGTAAGGTCGCAGTATACTACGCGAAGTACTAATATACTAGACGGGTTACGCAGAACCTATATAGGAAATACTAGACGCTATATAGAATACTATAGCGTTATATGATTTCGAGATATAATACGGCCCGGTAGATAAGAATAACGGGCCTTTACACGAATATACTATAAGGAATGCGCGAGGATAAAGAGAGCTTAATACGAGGGCGGTATAACCTATAGTCGTAAGTTAATTAAAGGGGGGGAATTTACTAGCCCGCCTGCCGGTTCCTAAGGAGATAGATAATACCTCCGTAAAGGACTTTAGTTAGCGGTAGGGCTACTCGAACCCTCCTTACTATTATTATTACTACTACTAATAGCAGAATAACCTCCTCCCTAGAGGGCGGCGAGGATACCCTTTAGGAGGCGCGTTATCGCTACGCCCTATATACGAACCTTATAGCAGAGAGCCGCCACCTTATAGCGGATACCCTCGCTATTAGTAATAGGAACGGGGGCAGGGTTAGCGGTAGGAATAGCGGTAATAGTAACGGGAGTAGCGCCGGGGGCGGGGGTTACCTTAGATAGGGAGGCGTAATAGTTATTATAATCTAGTTTATAGGCCTTGCGGAGCTAAACCAGGGTTAGCGGCGATCTAAAAGAGAACCCGAGCATACTTATATCGTTATTACTAGGGTTACCGCGTATAGTATTATTATAGGTTTTATATAAGGAGTGAAGAGAGTCGTTAAGACTATAACAAGAACAGGTTATGAAGCTGACCTTAGGGGGGGAATAATTATAGGATTATTCGTTAAGCCCTTTTAACTCAGGACTTAACAGGAAACACCCTACTTAAGGACCAGTGACTATCCTCCCTAGGATCGATATATAATAACCTAAGGCTCTAAGACTATAGGGTCTTAGGCCAGCTTAATAATCCTAAAATATAACTCGGTCCTAAATATCCCTAGGGTCTACCTTAGGGCCGGTTCCGGGTTCTTAATATATTCCTTAACGCCTCTAAGTCCTATCCGATTCCCTTAAATAGAATATCTCTAATATCACGCCCCTCCTTCTAAGGCTCCTGTCCATAGGAGCCGGTGACCGTTACTAGTCCGGCCTGTCCGTTAATCCACCCCGACCTAGGGACGGACAGGCCGGCCTAAACTCCACCCATCAGGGCCACTAACTCCCTTCTTATCCTCCCGAAGCCAAACCAGTTATCCCCCTTAACCTAACCTAACCCTCTAATTAATCCTATCCCCTCGCGTAGTATAACTATAGTCTTTATAAACTAAGAGGCCTAGTTATCTTTAAATAAAGCATAACTCTCCTAGGTCTCCTTTATTTATTATACCGCGACTATACTATAATGAAGCCCTAAGCACTCTAGCCGGGGCCCTATCTAATAAAGGGCTCTAGTCAGAATAAACTATAACTCTATAAGCAGATATTAGGTCGGTAGTAAATCGTAACCCTTATTATTTTCGTAATTCCCTTATACTACCACTATTATTAAGGCGACCTAAAAAGCCTATATAAAGAACACTTTTAGAATAAGGTCCGCCACGCTATAGTCCTAAATAATAAAAAAAACTATCTTTATTTCCTTTATCGCCCTCTTACGACTTATCCAGCTTAAGGCCGGGTAATAATAAGGCATAATATCTATTATAAATATTAATAATAATAAAGCCTATCCGTAGACGCGTATACTATAATAGCACCCTAGACGCGCCCTTTATTAACTAAATAACCGTATCGTAGAAACCCGTAATAGGTAGTAGTATCTAGGTAAAAGGGGAAGGAGTAATATAAGTAGGGCCTATATTAGGTTATACGACCACTCTAATATAGGACTTTTCTATCTACGTAACTTATCTTATTATTTTCCTCTTCCTCACCCTTTCTTATTTACCTATCTATAATAATAATAATAGCATCGCTATTATAGTAAGTCATCTATCCCCGTCTATATTAAGGGTATTAACTTATCCTATCGACTACTTATTAGGGTATATATTATCTCTATATAGCTCCGTGCATCGCGTATAGGATCACGGGCGGCTTAGGATTTAGCTAATATCGTAGCAGATTATTATTATTATCAGCACTATTACTATCACTATTATATAAGCATTATATCCCCTTCGCGTAGACCTTAGGCTAACTTATTACGTTAAATCAGACCACTATTATATAATAGCGCCCCTAGCTTTAGCTAATAAGTATAAAAAGTCCGGCGCGGCCGGTAAATTATCTAAGAAGTCCGGTAAGACCGGTAAGAAGTCCGACGCGGTCGGCACTAAGTCTATTAAGGTAGCACCTAAGGTTATCGATAAAGGGATAACTAAGACTGCTAGGAAGAAGGTATAGCGGGCCGCTAAGAAGGCTTAGGCTAAGGCTAAGGCCGCGGCTATAACGGCTACTCTTAAGTAATAGTAGCAGCAGTAATAGCAGTAGCAGTCCAACTCTTTATCGGACTCGTTATCGGATTCGTCTTCGGATTCATCGTCTTCTTCCTCCTTAAAGGACAAAGCTATCGAGTAGCCAGGTATGGCGGCTACTCTAGCTAAGTAAGCTACGCCGGTTAAGATATTAAAAAGCCGGCTACTATAGCTACTCCGGTCACTAAATCGACTAGCCCTCTCCCTTTAGGGCGTAATAACTCGCCGTAAGGTGCTCTTAAGCCCCTCGGTGACCTAAAGCGCGTCCTTAACTATACTAGTTAGGACGTTATTATAAACGGTGGTGCTAATAAAGCTACCCTCTTTAATAATAAAAAAGCTAACTCTAATAGGTCGTTATTATCGGAGTTCGCTTTATCTATAAACAGGTTTAGCGATAGACCCTCGGACTTTACCGACGGCGACGGCATTAAGATACCAGTATATCCCGTTATCTTAGTTAGGTCGGGCCTAGAGCTTTATACTCCTTATAGGCGGTACGCCCGCGTACTGGGTTTCTTAGTGCTACGTGGCGATAGCGCTACTAGTCCTATTACTATACAGCCTTACTAGAGCAGTAAGATATCTAATAAGTGCTATTACTGCTATAATAGTAATAGCTAAGACTATAAGTTAGTATATTTATATAGCTATAGTCCCCTTTATTTTAACCGCTCCTAAGGTTACTAACTAGATATATAGCTTTTATTATAGGCGGAGCGGGTAGCTAAGAAGCTATAAAAGATATTAATAGCGGCCGTATAGGGCGGTAGTAGTCTAGACGACTAGGCGTCTATAAGTTAGCCCGATATCTTTATAAAGAGCACCGCTAATATATATAAGCGCCGGACCTTCCGGGTCTAAATTAAGTTACGCCGGGCCCTTAAGGCTATAAAGAAGTATGCCCGCGATAATAAGGGGTTCGACCCCCTAGAGCGTCGTTACTAGGAGGAGGAGGAGGAGGCGGAGAAGAAGCGGCGTAATACTCCTATTAACACGGAGCGCTACCTGGCCACTATTACCCGCCGCCTAGGCTAGTTAGTTAAATAAAATTCGAAGTTAGCGGATCTTTATAAGAAAACCGACCCTAAAAATAACTAAGGATATCTTATAGTAGTTATTAGCATCGGGCTAGGAGGAGTTAGGGGGGCGTTAGCGTTTTTTTTTTGATTTTTTCTTTTTCTATTTTTTTTTTCTTCCCTAGACCTAAATAAGAAAAGTCCCTGCGGGGCGCCGACGATACTATTAACTAGTCCTACTCTTTTAATTATAATACTCCTCGATAAGCGTATCGGGGAGATATCTTCGTGGTTCCTATATATTATATTTATATTTATACCCGGCCTACTTAATAAGGTATTCGCGCCTATCCCCGTTATAGCGATAAGCCAGGACTTCCTCCACCTTATATTTATCCGACTCTTATAGTTCGACCTTAACGTCCACGGGTATAGGCGACCTACCGTCCCGAGACTTCTATAGCTTAAGGAGCGAGATTAAGAAAACGTTATAAATTTTTATTAACTCCGGGAGCTATAGCTTATAGGCGAGCCTATACTAGCCTATTATAGAGGTAATCTTATAGGGGCCGAGTAACTTATCTAATAGTTTCTTATTAAGGCGATATTACTTAATATTCTTCGAGGATAATAGTATATACTCGCTAATCTTAAAGCGCTAGGCTGCCTGGCCGGCGTCATAGTATCGTTTATAGGTGGTTTAGGCCAGAGCATTAAAGAAAAATTACAAATTACAGATTACAATACATTACATTACATTACATGTAATTTGTAATGTAATTTTGTAATGTTAGGGGAAAAATTACACTTTTTTTATATATAGATTAAGAGGGTATATTAGGATATATAGTATATATAATACTATATATACTATCCTAGGACTATACTAACTAATATAGACTATATATTAGAGTATATGTCCTTATATTTCTATATATATATAGTAAAGGTATAGGGTCATAACACTTAATATATAAATATATATCCTATTTAATATACTTTAAGGGGATATTAGAGACTTAATAAGAATATGGGACTAATATCCTACTATAGTCTTACGCTTTAGGGGGTTATCTCTTTAATACCTTTAAATATTAATATTACACTATCTTTAAATATTAAAATACTAATATCATAATATTAAGACCTAGATATAAGTACTTAACTAAAGTCCAGCTTTCGTATAGTAGTTTTATAGTATCTATAGAAAATAACTAATTTAATAAAGTTTAATTAGCTATTATATAGTATATATATTAGAACTAACTTCCTATAGTAATATACTCTATATAATATTATAAAAAGCTACTATTAGAGTAACTTTGCCTCGAGACTACTAAAATAGGAGTATATACGCCTAGGGCTAAGGAAAGGCTAGATTCTGTAATTACGATATAGTATATTAAAGTTAAGATATAATCTATAAGTTTAATATAAAACCGCAGATTAAAAACGGAACTATAATAGGTACTAAAGTGATTAGAATTAGAGTGAAGTAAGTCGATTAGTATTCGATAGTATCCAAAACTAACTATATAATATATTAGCTAACTAGGAAAAGAGGACAGATAGAAACAGAGAGAGACATAGTAGATATATATATCTTTATGCTCCTGATTCTTCTATCTCCAGCTATATAATAGTTATTAATAGCAGGTATTACTATAATATACAGTATATATATAGAATAAGCATAATTAAGTATAAATATAAATATACAAGGTAGTATATATACTATGTCTAGTACTAAAATTATATTAAACATTAAATAGTAAATACTTACTATCTTAGATATAAAAGCATTGAAAAAGCTATTATACGTCTAAGTATCATAGACTCGCTATATAAAATATTATTACTACTTAGAAACTAATAGTCCAAGTATTCAAGATGCTATTTTCTAAACCTCGGTAGACTATATAGTAAACGTCTCTATAGCTAGCTAGAAACAGAAACCTATTATTAGTTATAAGGTATAGTTAATTATACTAGGGAACTTAGTTACTCTAACTAAGGTAGTACTGATGAGACTAGATAGTAGATACTACTAGTTATACTTATATATATACACTAATATATATCTTATTTACTATATTTTATATATACTAAATATTACCTAATAACATAAGTAAAATATTTATTTAATACTACTAGCGATATACTTATATCCTTATATTAATAATGTTAGTATATTAGATACTTATTATATATATATATATATATATTATATATATATATAATATAATAAGAGCGATATAAACTTAATGATTTGAATATATATTTATGGAAGGATATATCTAAGAAATTAATCTAAGCTCTAGCAGTATTGCCTTATTTAGAAGAGGTAAGTATACTAGGTAGAGAAGTACTATCTTATAATAGAAATTAATATATAGACTAAAAGAATAAGATATCGTTATATATATTTTTGTCTTAGTAAGTTAAGATAGTATAAAAACTAAATATATATACTAAAGCTACTTTTTATTTAATCTTAATATACCGGGTAATTCTATATCTGTAACTATATTATTTATTCTCATTTTTTAACTCCTAATAGTCTTAGCGTATCTAATATTTCAGGAGTAGATGTATAATATTATAAAGAAGTATTATACTACGTGAATATACATATTATAGAACTATTAAAATTATAGCTAAGTGGATATTATATAAGCCAGTGAAAAGACATAGGATTAAATAAAAAAACAGTAATAAGACTAATTCCAAAGCTACGCTATATAAATCATCATTTTAAAATCATTAAGTTGTACTATAGGCTTTAAGGCTAATAGTTCTAATTCAGGAAAGTATAATATAATTCTATAAATTAGATAATATCTATGTATAGTAATAGCTATTTATAAAAGGAAGCTACTCTATAATAGTCCTAGAATAAAGGCAACTATTATGATACTAGATATACGTCTTTCTATATAAGTAAGTATAATAAGACGATCGTAGAGCCGTCGGTATATAATAAAACTAATAGTCAGGTATAGACTACTAATCCGAACCTATATTATTATAAGTATTAAGAGATATGATTTTATACCTTAAGTTAAAGTCTTATTTAAAAGTCAGCGCTTAGTTAATGATAGTATAACGAGTACTCTACGATTATAACCCATTAAGCCTTTTCTATAATATCCCCACCTTTACTAAACTCTACGGACTTTCCTTTATAATAGTAAGTTTAATAATTTATAAGGCTTTATTTAATAAAATAAGTAGTTATATATACTAGACTTAGGCTATGGCTTATTAAGCAGATTTACAGGTTTTTATAACTATCTTATCCCTTATAATAAGATTACTATTATATATTTATGAATATAGACAGTGTATTTAAATTAGGAAACTATTTATAAAGTATACTTGCCTAGACTATATACTATAGCCTGCTATTATTAAGCTATTCTGATTAGTATAACTTGTATTAAGAGATATCTCGGCTAATATTATAGCTTTATATTAAGTGTTTATAGTACCTGGTATAGGAATAGCTAGTTATAAGAGTATCGTAAGCTATATTATATAGTATATATACTATTAAAAGTGTCCTTATATATATATATCTAATTATAAATATATATAGTATATTATAGCCTATTTAGAATATAAAAGATATACTTATTTAACTGGTATATATCGTTTAATATATAGAAAAACTATACTAAAAAAAGTGTAATTTTTCCCCTTATATTACAAAATTACATTACAAATTACATGTAATGTAATGTAATGTAATGTAATTTGTAATGTAATTTTTTTAATGCTCTGGTTTAGGCTTTCCTAATAAGGACCTTTATAGCCCTACGATTCGATATAAGGTGCTTTACCCTTTACTCGGCTATAGCGGTATAAACCTTACCCGACTTATATATCTATATATTATATAGTCTGTGTAGGTTAAAACCTATTAGCGTAATACAAGATATTTACCGGATAGCTAAATACTATATAGTGTTATAGGTAAACTAGGCTAGGGGTAGCTAGTTAACCTAATCGTCCTATTATAGGGCACCGAATACCCGCAGGAAATACTCTAAGTTCTGGTTCTATCGTTCCGTCTAGCTATCCGGTTAGGGGTGGAACGCGGTTAATAACCGCCGCTTAACGCTTAGGAGGCTATACAGGGTAGTCTAGAACTTACTAGTAAATAAGGACCCTTAGTATAAAACGATACTATTAGATAGGCCGTAAATACTAAAAACATATATATATAGGATATTAGCGAGGCCTTTAGCTATTAAAGAGCTACTATAGGGGATATAGATCGTGTACTTAGTAAATCGATATACCACGACTAGGATAAAATCCCTTTTCTTTCCCTATAAAGTTATAGGGGGGAAGCCTATCACGAAGTCTATTAAGATCTCTTAGAACGGCTATTCGGGTACGGGCAGATATGCCAGGTACCTAAAAGGCTTATACTAACACGGCTTAGTCCTCTAATAGATACTATACGTAGGCACGAACTTCTTAATATCTTATAAAAGGTATTCCTAGCAGTAGGACTCGGAAATCCTCTTAATAGTCCGACCTAACCTATAATAGCCCGTAGTAGGCGCGTTATGTAATGCCTAGAGGACCTTATTATATAAACCTAACTGGTTCGGTATAAAGAGACGGTCCTTAAAGTAGACCGTACCTTAACTACTATAGGACTATAGGTCCGTTAAGTTATCCTTTAATACTAAGGCGATATAAAAGGGATTATCCTTTTAAGTAAAGATAATCTTATCCTTTAGGCTAAATAGACCCGAGGGCTTAGGTACACCTCGGGCCCTTATAAGGCTAATAATTGTGAGCGGCTGGTTATAGGTTGGTCGCACTGAGTGAGGCCGAATAATTGTATTAGCTAGAATTAAGGAAAAGGAAAGGAAAAGGTCTATAAAGAGGTGCAGGATTTGCTAGGTTAGTGCGATTCCGCGGTAAGGGCGGCGCGAGGTCTAAGCGTCGGATCTGCGTGCTAATTAGCGGTTCCGGCCTTATACCGGAACTACACTTTTAAGGCGTTAACCCGTGATATTACCCCCCTCCTCCCCCCTCCGGGGCCGTAATAACTAAGCGCCGAGTCTGTTTTTACCTGAACGCGTCGCGAGGGAGGCGTGTATCCTCCTTTGTGTTAGACACGTTCGAGTCGCGCGGTGTTCGTAGCGACTTCGCTCCTAAGTCGCTAGCGTTCTATATCGCGCCGAGCGCTTACTCTTTATATTAAAAACGCCCGGTTACTCCTTCTTTTTTATTCGTAAACTATTATAATAAATAGCTTTATAGGCTTCTATTATATTCCGTAGTCCGATATCGTAGTATAAGCGTAGCTTCGCCCGGTTTTTTATTCGTAGTTAATTCTTCTTCCTATAAGCCTATAACGTTATTTTAGTAGTAAGCTCTATTGCCCGTTCTATACTAAGGGCCGTGTCGTTCCTCGCTAACTCTTAGCGTAGTCGCTCTGTCCTTGTAGTTTTTTTTATTAATCTAATAATTTCTATCTTTCGATTATTTAATTAACTATTATAGGTCTCCTGATAAGTCCTTATACTAATCCGGTTAGGTCGCGGCTAATAGAGTATATCTTAATATCCGCCCCCCGCTATAGCGCTCGTTATACCCGCGAGGGCACCGTTAAAGAGGTCTAGGCCGTTAGCGATATCGCCGCCCCCTCTCCCTCCGCCGCCCCCCCCTCCCCCTCCGTTAAGGAAGTGGCTAAAAAGGCTATCGCTAAGATAGTAAATACCGGTAAGCGTCCTAGTAATAAAAAGGTATATAACGGGAGTCTATACTTCGCTATAAGGGTCCTACTAACTCTCCGGTAGCCTACCACGCCTAATAAGCGATAATATAGCCTAGCTTATCCCCCCGGTCGCCTCCGCGACGCCTTTTATTATCCTTATACCGACCGTATAGCTAGCGTTAATTAAAAATTTAACTAAATATACTATAATTAATCCGGGCCTAGCACGGCCCGTAATAAGCCTAAATACTATAAATACGCCGTAGGATCCTACCTATACCGCCCTATAAGTTTCCCGCGAGTTATAGGCGAGGTCGTTATAACTAACCTTTATAGCTCCCCGCCACCGCTATGCCCTTTATTAAGCCCCTAGCCGACACGGGTCGTGCTATACGCGATAACCCCGATAACGATAATATAAGTGTCTTCTTCTCTTCCTCTATATCCTCTTCTAAGTCGCTACTAACTCGGGCCTAGCTCCGCGAGGCCTATAAACTAGCTTGTAACGACTACTACGCCTCTTTATCCGAGGCAGCCTCCGCTCCCGCTATTAACCCCGCTCCCGCCTCTATTAACGACGGCAAGGGTCTCTGCCGCGAGGTAGCGGCCCTCCGCCGCGAGGTTCGCTTATAGGGCGTAGCGATAACGCGCCTCCTAAAAGGTATCCTCGCCGCCCTCTAGGGAGGTGGCGGTCCTGCTACCGGTAATAGTAATAATAATAGCTAGGAGGGTCCGGGCGGTAATACCGCTAATTAAAGTCCTTTATAGAGGCACTATCTATCTCCTTAGAAACCGGTAGGGGGGCCGGTAAATTCCCCCCCTTTAATTAACTTACGACTATAAGTTATACTCCCCTCGTATTAGGGTCTTTTTATCTTCGCGTATTCCTCGTAATATAGTCTTATAGAGGCCCGTTATTCGTATTGGATAGGCCGTATTTTGCTTCGAAAACGTCTAACGCTATAGTGTCTTTTATAGCGTCTAACGGTTCCTAAGTAAGTTCCGCGTATCCTGCCTAGCGCACTAATACTTTACGGCGTATGCCGTAACCTCGCCGCTTATTCTATGCGTATAAGATGCTTTTTACCTCCTACTCTTTATTACCGTGGAGGGCGTCCCGGATCGGTTCGGGCTATAGGTCGGTTACGACTTATCTAGGGAGGGGGTCGCGGCTAGCTTGTTTTAGGATATCGATATAAAAGCAGTGATATATCCCCGAAAGCATATCTAATTCGACGATATAGGAGTTAATGACTTTTATTACTCTATACTTTTAATATAACTAACTTAGCTTCTTCGAAGGTCTAGGCGTAGAGTAGTTAGCTATAAAAAGCTAGGCGAGGTCTCCTACCTTAAAGCGTTCGGCTAGGAGTCGCCGCTTATTCGCGGACTCCTTATCTTATAGCTGCTTCGAGGCTATAGCTGCTTATATAAACTCTACTACTCCTTATAAGCGACTTAGTAGGTCGTAAGCGGCGGCTTCCTTCGGGTATATAGGCGCCGGGTCGTGGATTTAGATAGGGTCGATATAGAACCCGTGTTCTAGGAAAAAAGGGCTTAGCTAAGTCGTGGAGCTTTTCCTGCTATTAAGCGATAACTACGCGGCGGGTAGTAGGCGACCCTAGTCGTCTTAGGAATAGTATACGAAGGCACGGAGGTAAGCCTAGATATCTTAATTTAGCCTTTCGGGCCCTTTATCGGTTTAGGGGTGGTAGGCTATACTAAGTCGCTGCTTAATCCTTACGAGTTTATAAAAGTATCGCTAAAACCTCCCGGTCTAGTTCGAGCCCCTATTATTAATAATAAAGAGGGGTATACCGTAGAACCTAAAATAGCAGGTTAGGAAGCGTTCCGCGTAGGCTTCTGCCTTTATTATTTTTATAGCTTCTAACGTTATTAACTTTATTAACTAGTCTATAATCACTTATAGGTAACGCGCTCTGCTTTTACCGGTAAGTAGTAGGTCCGTTATAAAGTCTATTACGAGGTAGCTATGGATTCGCTCCGGTATGGGTAGTGGTTTTAATAGTCCACGCTTCGCGTTCCGCTATTAGTTACCTCCGTTATAAGGGTTATAGTTACGGACGAATTTCCGTATATCCTTATTTATACTAGGCTAAAAAAACTATTAGGCTATTATAGCGATTATATTCTCCTTACCCGGGTAACCGCCGATAGCGGAGTTATAGATCGCCTATACTAAGCGTCCTCTTAGCGGCGAGTCTTCTCCTAAGCTCGGGACCTAAAGGCGATCCCGGAAAGTTACGTATCCTATAGGGTTAAGAGAGTATTCCGCTATTTAAAGCCGTAGTCTAAGGGACGGGTCGAAGCTACGAGCTCTTATAGTAATCGCGGCGAGGACACCTTAATACTACGGGTTAGTCGCTATAGTTTTATCCTAAAGTCGTTAAAGGCCTTTATCTACTACGAATACACGCTTAATAGATATCGTCCTCCGTATAATCGGCTTAGGGGTCGTTTTAGGGATCGCGGAGTCGGGTATTAGTTAAATTACCCGCCCCTATTCTTAGTCGTCTAAGCTATCCTTCGGGGCGTCCTGCTCGTGATAGGAGAGTATATCCGCTACGAAGTTCTTAGTACCTCGCCGGTACTCTAGTATAAAGTTAAACTAGGCTAATTTACTAGCCTAGCGGCTTTATTTTTCGGTAAGGGACCGTTTAGTTATAAACTACTTAAGAGCCTTATAGTCTAATAATATTATAAATTACTCGTAGCTAGTTAGTTCTGCCTTCTAGGCGAGTATATAGCTTATAATTACTAATATCTCCTTATCGTGAATAGGGTAGTTATACTCCGCCAGGGTAAGCTTATACGAGTAATATACGACTACGTAGCGATATCCTAGTTCGTTTACCTAGGATAGGATATTACCTAACGCGTAGCCTAAATAGTTAGTCTCTAATATAATCTTACGGTCTAGGTTCTATAACTATAGAACGGGTTCTAACTAGAAAAGTCGCTTAAGCTCCTTAAAGGCGGCGTCTTCCTCGGCCCCCTACCTAAAGAGCCGATCCTTCTTTATTAGTGCTAAGAGGGGCGCCGTGATACCTATAAAGTCGTAGATAAATATCCGGTAATAGTTCGCGAATCCTAAAAAACTTTATACTCCTTTTACCGAGGTAGGGGCCTCCTAGTCGCGGATAGCCTTTAACTTCTCGGGGTCGTAAGACACTCCCTTATCCACTATAATAATAAAGCCTAGATATTTTATTATTATTACGCTAAACTTATACTTAGCTAGGTCTAGGTTTAGGCCGGTATCTATAAGCCTATATAATACTAGCCGGACCTTTGTTTTATAGTCCTTATAAGATCCGCTAGAGTAGATTAGGATATCGTTAATATATACGGTAATAAAGTCGTCGAGGAACTCCTATAGCGTTTAGTTAATATAACGTTAAAAGGTGGCGGGTATACCGCTTAGTCCGAAGGGGTATACTAGCTACTCGAAGAGACCGAAGCGTATCCTAAAGGCAGTCTTACTCTTATATCCGGGAGCTATACGAATCTTATAGAAGGCGGCGACTATATTAAGCTTCGTGAACCACTTAGCACTAGCCAGGTTACGTAGGGTCTTAGTAATTAAAGGGAGGGGGTAGCGATCTCGCTAAGTAATCGCGTTTAAGGCTTTATAGTCGTAATAGAAGCGTAATCCGCCCCCTGGTTTCTCCACGAATAGGACCGGCGCGGCTATAGCCGAGCTACTAGCTTATATAAAGCCCTTATCTATTAGGTTATTAAGCGTTTTCCGGAGCACTAGCAGCTCTTCCCTTAATATACCGTAAAGGGGCCCTTATAGCAGGGTCGGCTCGAGTTTATTAGGACCTCGCTTTAGGGTGATTTTATAGTCGACGCCTAGTCGGTAAGGGGGTAAGTCGTTAGCCTTATCGGGTATAAAGAGGTCGCTAAACTCTTATAGTATATTCGTAGGGATATAGTCCCGAGGGTCTATTAGTTCCTTTTTACGGAGGGCCTTATCGATATCCTATATACTAACGGTATAGATTAAGGTATCGAACTTATCTCTTTCTTTTCCTTTTAATCCTTTTTTTATTTATCGTATTATAGCTATAAACACTAACCCCGAGACTAGCCTTACTTCGCGGATAGCTTATACATTAGCTGGTTCTTCCTCGCCTACTAGTTATAGGTTAATATCGGCGACTCTATAGTATAGCCTATAATTCTTTATATAATATATAATATTATTATACTCTAGCCACGGTTTTCCTAGGAATATATCCTAGTCTAGTCCTTTTACTATATAGGCGAAGACTCGTTATATATAGCCGCTAATCTTAAGCTTAAACGCGGCGATCCTAGCGCTAGTGGCCGGCTTAGACGTATCCGAGAATCCTTTTAGTAGTCGTTTTCTTTTATCGACTAACGGTAATTAAAGTCTTTAGGTAAAGTGTTTATTTACGGTAGCGTAGTAATTATAACCCGTATCTATAAGAGTATATATATATCTTTTATTTACTCGCGTTAATATTAGGGCTAAGTCGCTGCTAGCTAGGTATTTAAACGCCTCCTACTCCTGCCGTAGGGCGGCTATCGGCTTTAACGCCTATTTTCGCGTTAAAGCTATTCTTTTCCCGACTTTTCGTTATCCGAACTATCCGAACTTATAGCGATATCGCTATCTTCGGCTTAGACCTTCGCTACACGGGCGCCCTTAGCCTTCGAGCCCTTATCTTAGGACTTATAGTTTATACGGATATATCCCTTCTTCCTATAACCCTAGCACTCCCGGTTATCGCGAGGTCGGTCTATAGTCGTGTTAGGCCGGACCTGATTAATCCCGCCTATCGTAACGTCTTTATCGGCGTCGGTCTCTCGGTTCCGGGTTTAGTTCGGTATATAAGTGTTCCGGCTAGTTAGGCGTAGACCTTTTAGCTTTTAGGTAATACTCTAGACCTTGATAACCTAGCTTATATAGTTATAGGGTAACTTCGCGGTGACTAAGGCGCTATATAGCTTCTAGCTTAGGGCTCCTTTTAGGAAGGTGATCTTCGCCGAGTCTACTTACTCGCTACTACCTACTTAGGCGATCTATTTTTCGAATTTTAGTAGGAACTATAAAAAGGTTTACTCCTCGCGTTATCTAAGGGAATATAGCGCGAGGGCCGCGCGAGGCTATTTATTCTGGTCCTTATATATACGGTCTAGGTAAGTAAGGAATAACTCTAGGTCGCGGGTACCTCCCGGCCCCCTAGCGGCGTAGAAAGCTAATACTATTTACTAGGCACTCCCTTCTAAGCATAAGTTAATATAATACTATATTTCGGCTCGGTTATTAAATAAGTGCTTATCTAGCAGGAGCTTATCGCGTATCTGCTATAACCAGGTAGCGTACTCTATTCGTCTTTTACTAAACTTCGCGGGGTATAGCAGGGGCTTAGTATATAGCGGGCGTGGTTCGCTTAGTTCCTATAGGACTATAATCTAGGGGGGAATAAAGGTCGCCGGGGTCGGAGGACCTATTACTAACTCGGTAGGCGTGTTTATAGGGGCTCCCTTTAAGGGGGGCGCGAGGTTAGGGGTAGGTTACTACGGGGCCTGGATATTCGCGAGGCTGTTTATAAGTTATTAGAGTAGCTTTTATTATTAAGCTATCTATTCTTATAAGGGACTAAGCATCGTATTAATAGCTTCGGTGATCCTTTTATCCGTCTACTTAGCTAGCTTAGCGGGGTTTATAGGACCACCGCCGCCTAACGGCGCGTTTATATCTGGCTCTATACTAACGCAGCGCGTGGGGTTCGCTGAATTCTAGCTATATAAGCGGCTAGTTATAGGTTAGTCGCACCGAGTAAGGCCGAATAATTATATTAGCTAGAATTAAGGAAAAGAAAAGGAAAAGGTTTATAGAGAGGTATAGGATTTACTAGGTTAGTGCGATTCCGCGGTAAGGGCGGCGCGAGGTCCGAGCGTCGGATCTACGTGCTGATTAGCGGTTCCGGCCTTATGCCGGAACTACACTTTTAAGGCGTCAACCCGTGATAATAATAAACTTCTTAGTAAATCCCTTAACGGGCTTTTACCGCTCCGCTTTAAGATTTGCCTAATCTATAGCGAGCTATAGCTTCCGTAAAAGCCTATCTACGGGGTTCTAAACGCCTAGGCGGTAACGAATCTTAAAATTAAAGCTTAATACCTCCTTTAGCTAACGGGCGTATTAAGGTTTAATTTAAGCCTTATTTAGTAAATACCGGTGGTTTAAGTGGTTAGTTAGCACCTCTATTAGGGTCTAACTATACACTAAATAATAGCGCTATTACGGGAACACTTCGATAATCGCTATTAACTCGGTATCTAGTATCGGATAGTTTAGTTCGGGTCCCCTTAGCTTCCTAGATAGGAACGCCACGGGTCGCTAGGTTCGGTTCTTATACTAGCTAATTATAGCGCTTAGTATAAAGTTAGACGCGTCGGGTTCTACACGAATAGGCAGGGCTAGGTTAAAATACTATAGTATAGGTGCCGACTAGAATAACGATTATAACTTTTTAAATACGGCCCTCTTTATATCCCCTAACTAAAACATACCTAGTCTACCCCCTAACCTTAATAGGTCCGTAAAAGGGGCAGCGACCTTAGAGTAGCCTTTAATAAAGCGTCGGTAAAAACCGGTAAAACCTAGGAAGACCTAAATCTTCTTAACGGAAGTGGGTTCCTCCTAATCCTTAATAGCCTTAACCCTTTTAGGCTCTATAAAGATACTATTAGGGCTATATATAAAGCCTAAAAACTTAACCTTTTATATCTCGAACACGCACTTCTAAGGGTTTACGAATAGGGACTATTCCTTTAGGCGTATAAGGATCTCCTTAACGTGTATACGATAAGTACTAAGGTCCTTATTATAGATTAGGATATCGTCTAGGTATATAACGCAGATAATATCGATAAGACCCTTTAAGGCTTTATTGATATAACGCTAAAAGCTAGCGGGGGTATTATATAGACTAAAGGGTATTACTAAGTACTTAAAGTGTCCGTACTTAGTTCTAAAAGCCGTCTTCTACTTATCCCCTTCTTAAATTCTTAAGCGATAGTAGGCGTCCTTAAGATCTAACTTAGTATAAACCGTGGAGGACACGAGGCGGTTAAGGATCTTATATATTAGGGGGGGGGTAGGGGATAGTCTTTATAGGTAACCTTATTAAGACCTCGATAGTCTATATATAGATATAGCTATCTACCCTTTTTTAGTATAAATAGGATCGGGGCGCCTATAAAGCTTATCGATAAGCGAATCCGCCCTTTAGCTATAGCCTCCTTAATATAGTCTTAAAGGACAGCTAGTTCTTACTCGGCTAGGGGGTGGATAGGGCCGAATAGGGGTAACTTACCTTCCTTTATCTTAATTATATAATCCTAACGCTAATAGGCGGGTAAACGGCCGGCCTCCACGATATCGAAAACGTCTAAAAACTCTTAATAATACTCGGGGATAATATTCCCTAACTCGTCCTTATCTAATAACTCTTAATACGGCCTAGGATTAAGATATTCTAGGATCCTTTTATTTAGTTAGGTCGGGTTAAGGGGTATAGGGGGTATAGGTTATAACGAGTCTAATTAGATAATAGGGATTAAAGGACTAATAGGTAACGTGTCCTTTTTTTCCTTAGTAGCGTTCTATTTCGTGCTAATAACTCGGTTAATACGGGGGTACCGGACTTTATAAGGCGGATAATAAGCTATATATACTCCTTCGCCTTCTTTAACTCTCTTCGACCCGGGACGCCTTAAAGGTCCTCTTACTAGAGTTGATATATCTATTCGCCGGACCGGAAAAAGGTAACGGGGTTATATTCCACTAACTAGGGTATACCGAGGATAACTTAGGACCTATCGGGGTCTATATCTAGCACCTTAAACTCGATCGGATATATCCGGGTCCGGTCCTAACTATCCATGACCTTAATATACGTCTTAAAGGACCCGATAAACTATATATCGACCCTAAGGATAACCTATCTAAGTCGTTTTAATAGTCCTAAGGGACCGTGGTTAGGAGGCAGGGCCTTTTAGTCGATTAGGTTAACCTTAGCGCCTCTATTAAGCTTAGCGCTCCGGCGGCCCTATCCACCGCTTAACTATAACTCTAACTTCGCCTTAATCGCGCCCTTACTAGTAAAGAACGGCTAAGACGGCGGCCCTTCCTAGGCCTAAGTCTATTTAACGACGGGGTGCCTTAGGTTAACTAGTAGGTTATTCGGGTTCTAACTAATAGAGTATCCTAATAACTAACCTGACTTAGAGGGCTCCTTCGGGTATTTATTCCGGTAATAACCCTTTTTATAATAGCTAAAGTATATAACGCCGCTATTATTACGCCTCTTAGGAGGCCCGGGGGCTTCCGTGTCGTTTATTTCGATTAATTCCACGAAACGTTAGGGAGGTATAAAGGGCCGACTAGTTATAGTGCGGGCCCTATTAGGGGCCCTATTACGCCTACGCTTCTCGCCGCGGGGCTACCTTAGGCGATTATTCCGGGGCGTCTCTTCTTTATTCTTATATAAAAGAGTAATCTCTGCTTATTAGGCTATAATACCTAACGCCTTATTATCGGTAAGGATACCGGCGGCTATAATCTAGTTATATAGCGGCTTATTAAGCTTTGTTAAGATTAACTATATACGCTATTTATCGGGGAAGAGTAGGGACACCTTATTAAATAACGAGTCTAGCCTATTAATAAACTTAGTATAGGTCTAATTAGGTTTCTATATAGTCTAGTCTAAGAATAGTTTCTTAGTTATAGATATTTAACGGGTTTCGTTATTAACTAATTACTCGGTTAGGAAGGTCTTAAGGTCCTCCTAGGTAGCACCTTTAGTCTTCCTATAAACGCGGCTATAATAGGTATATTATCGGGATTTTATAATCTTCGGTAGTAGCGTAAAGGTAAGATAGATCTTCTCTGCTTTAGACGGCTTAACCTTATTAAGTATAAAGCGCTCTTCGATTTCTTTAATAAACGTCTAGACCTGGTTATAGGACTGCCTATCCTATTTAGGGGGCTTTTACGGGACCTTATACTAGCTTTTACGGGAGTCCCCTTAGGGGATACGCTTAGAGGTATCGGGGTCCTTCCCTTATTAAAGGGTAAGGAGGCGCTTCTCCTTCTTTTTACGGGCTCGGCGGTCCTTATAATACTTAATTAGGAAATCGAGCTCCGCCGATAACAGAGTACCGGGGGGGCGGCTCTTAAGGTCTTTAATATTAAATTAGGGTCCTATTCGGATAACTTAGGGGGTCCCTTAGTCGAGTAATGGTCTTATTATAAGATTATAAGCGTCCAGGTTAGCTTATCCGCGAATCTCGAATTCGGGGTTACTATCTTTATCTTCTAACACGGGCGTAAGGGATTACTTATAATCGGCGCCTAATAGCCCGGCTTTAGCTTCTTCGGTAGCGGGGGAAGTATCCCGGGTACGAATAGTAGTGGTGCGCTTAGGGGGTATCTTAGGTACTAGTTAGGGGTAGTAATAGGATTTATAAAATAACTAGTCTTTCGAACTCTTAACAGTTATTATACCCGTAAACGGTTAGAATAAATAAAATATTATAGGTTTTATATAAGGAGTAAAGAGAGTCGGTAAGACTATAATAAGAATAAGTCACAAAGCTAACCTTAGGGGGGGAATAATTATAAGATTATTCGTTAAGCCCTTTTAACTCAGGACTTAACGGGAAACACCCTACTTAAGGACTAGTGACTATCTTCCCTAGGATCGATATATAATAACCTAAGGTTCTAAGACTATAGGGTCTTAGGCCAGCTTAATAATCCTAAAACATAACTCGGTCCTAAATATCCCTAGGGTCTACCTTAGGGCCGGTTCCGGGTTCTTAACACATTCCTTAACGCGTCTAAGTCCTATCCGATTCCCTTAAATAGAATATCTCTTATAAGTATAACCGGCGTTAGCTATAGGCTTAACGAATTTAATAGCGGCGGTAGAGAGCTAAAAGGGTTAATCGCGACTATTTAGCCTACGAATCGTAGGGAATTTATAAGGCGGTATATATATAAGTTAACGGTGTATTTATAGTATTTAGGCTTATTCTAGGCCGTATTAGGCCCGATTAGTTATAATATATTTAGTTAAACTTTTCTTAAGTGCCGGCTATAAGATCGGTATAAGGATAGTAAACCGTATCGCTAGGGCGGCTAGGGGGCTAGGCTAGGCCGCTATAACGCTTATAAGGCGATATAGCCTGCTAGACAGTTAGTAAGACCTTTATAGCGAAGTATTAAGCCTTATTATAAACCTCCTTTTTAGCTAGACGCTTACTAGTATTCACTATAAAGGCGAGGGCCTCCTTAGCTATACTTATTCCTTATTACCAGAAGGGGGGGGTGGGGGGGGGATATCACCCGCGGCCGGCGGTTCTTTAACGGTGCCCTCGTGGGTATAGCGGGCATTATAGCGGGAGCAGATATCTAAACGTATACTATTAGCTGCTACCTAACCGGATCGACGCGAGGGCTTATTAGGAAACTTATAATAGTTAATGGAAGATATAAATTATAGAATTAACGACAAAGCTATAAGAATAGAATAACTATACTATAAGTTAGCAAGGAGTAATAAGGCCCTTAGCACGGAACTAGCGACGGAGCTTATTACTAAAACGATATAATAAGCTTATAGGAAGAACAACTAATTATAAATACAAATCCGGGCGAAACTATGTTTATACTATAATATTAAGCCACGGAATATAATAAAAGTCTATAAAGCTATTTACTATAGTAGTTTACGGATAAAGAAAAAAGAGTAATAAAGTGTTATTTAATATAATTAGTAAGCGCTTAGCGGAACGCGAAGTGCTAATAGCCTATAGTCAAAGTCGCTTTAAATAATACGCGACGCGAACCGGCTTAATATAAAGGAGGAAGTACGCCTCCCTGGCGAACCATTAGGATAAAAGGAGCAATCGGCCCTTAGTTATCGTGGCCCAGGAGGGGGAGGAGGGGGGGAATATCACGGGTTAACCCCTTAAATATATAGTTTCAGTATAAGGCCGGAACCGCTAATTGGCGCGTAGATCCGACGCTTGGACCTCGCGCTGCCCTTACCGCGGATTCGTATAAACCTACTAAATCCTATACTCCTCTATAGACCTTTTCCTTTCCTTTCTTTAATTCTAGCTAATATAATTATCAAGCCTCACTTCGTGCGATTAGCCTATAACTAGCCGCTCACAGTATATACTATTACATAATCGATGATCTACATTATAAACATATAGCGTCCGAACCCTTTTTAGGAGGAGGCCAGAGTTTAGTTTTCACTTTATTAAGGACCCCCGCCCTATACCACCTCCCCTATAGGGGTGATTTCTATATGCCTTTACCCTATAATACTCTTCTTTTACTCCGCGTATATAACTCCCTAATAATCGATTACTGTTTTATAGTTATTGGTTTTCTATTAAGGCCGCGTAGTAGTTAGGAACCTAGGCTATTATTATAATATTAATTCTAATCTTAATCTCTATCTTAATCTTAGTTTTTAACCTTTCGGCTAAAACCACGACTTCGGATAGGATTCAAGCCAACCGACGCGTAACTCAAGTAAAAATAATAAAACTAATTAGAGAAAAAACCTAACTCCCTCCTCCACGCTATAATAGCACTAAGTAAAAGCCGTAGTACGGACACGGGGGCAGATACGATAAAAGTGGTAGTGGCGACCGGCCTACCACCTAAAAATTCTTTAAACCGCCCCCACTAATAACGACCGCTACTTGACTCCTGCCGCCTAAACCAGGGTAATCCCGTATATAACTAAACTAAGACCGACACAGGGGCTCCGCGGGCCCCTAGAATAAAAATCCAATAAATTAAGGCGTTAATCCAAAGTCTATTAGCTAATAGGAACACGATTAATTAGGTTATAAAGCTAATAAAGGAGCTTATTAAGCTCCGCTGCCTTAATAATCAGAGCGCCGTAACGACCCTGGTTATATACCTCCATGCCACCGTATAGAGTACGATTAGTGAGGAACTCTAAAAAGGAATAAAGCCGACCTAGGCTGTAATAGCTATAACACCGCCCGCTATAGCACCCCTATAGGACCTAGCCCCCCCTAAAATAACTCTAGCTCGATACTATAAAGAATTAATTATTAAATATAAAGACTAGCTAGACTAGGTACTCTAAGCCCGGTTACTAAAAAGGATTATCTAAGCTATAAATATAGCCGCTAGCCGCGATAACGCTATAGCGGCTCGGAGACTACCTAGCGGCGATATATACTAAAGAAAGGCGAAGCCGTTATTATACAGAACGGCTTAGGCAGTATAAACTCGGATAAGTCTTCGATAACAGGAATACTTAAGACCACGAAGTGTATATAACCAAAACAATATATATAATAAGGAGACCTTTAGAAAAGGTTCCTGGAGGTGCGCGCTGCTCTAATCAGGGTAACGTACCTTAAACGAAATGAATATAATAAATATAGTAAAACTTAGGGTTAAAAGGATAATAATTATATAGGATAGTGAGTATCCTCTGTGTCTGGGTGGCGTCGCCACGTATATATAATATATAAGATAAATAAAAAAGATACGCGCGTCTTATAACATCACGTGATATCCTAACGATATAGCACGAGGTCTCCGATCCACCTCTCTATAATCGGCCCTAGTTATCTTATTTACGTCCTCGTGGCTATAATAACTCTAAATATAATTAGATTACCCTAATTAAGCTAAGTATAATCTAGTAAAACTATTTCGAAACTCACTTACGCTTATAGAGGGTCTGTCCGCCGACTATATAATCCTCTTTCTTAGTATATACTCGCTCCGTAGCGGCTATAACTATATCCTCATCCTACTTAATTCTAGTACTATACTGTAACTATCCTTCCTAGGGAATCGCGTATAAAGGCGGTATATATAAAGAACTATTAACGGCGGTATTATAAAGTGTTGCCCGGTAAATACTATTATATAAATAAACCTAATTATCTTAAGAGAATAAGCTGGGTCTGATCGGACTAACACGAGAGTCTATAGGGCGAGGATATATAGTCTATGGACTAGGTGACTATAAGATTTCTTAATGCCCTTATCCTGCTCCTCTATATCCTTAACCTATTTACCTTAGATATTAATCTTCTAAGGCTTTACTAAGACTTTTTTTAGCGATATCTAAATAATCTCGTAGCTATTTAAGTTAATACCAGTAAACTTAGAAGATTTAGAGGACTTAGGAGTCTTTTTAGGACTCTTCGTGATCTCAGCGATCTTCTTAGGCGTGACCGGAGCTAAGGGTTTTTTAGGTATAGCCTTAGGTGTCTTAGGACGCACCGGGATACCAGTATCTTTCTTAGGCTCCTATAACTTAGGAGAACTTATAACTAGGGCCTAAGTCTTCTTCTTAGCCTAATCAGAGGAACTAGGGGCTATAGGCTTAGATTTAATAATAGGTTTATTAATAAGAGTAAAACCTATACTCTTAGAAGGAGGGGGTAGAGGAGATTGGGGAACCACCGGGACTATTAATATCTTCTAATAGCTAAAACCAAGGATTACTCTAATATAAGATAGCTATTCTTCCTTAATATAACGCGTATAAACGGCGCTATCACTCCTATAGTAACGTCCTTATATAAACCGATAAATCTTTAAGCTCTAAGGGAATAGGTATCCCTCTTAGATAATAGCTCGTATTTACTTAATAATAAAGAGACCGTATAAGTAATTATCCGTCTAGCGAGGTCCGGGAATAATATAGAAACGGCGAGTAAGGCTAGAGACGGCCTTATTAGGTATATTAATACTACGTAGCTAACCTATAGCGTACTTAAATAACTATAAAAGGCGGTCCTTAGTATTATTAGTATTCTAAATACTATTATACCTATATATACACTATATCTCTTAATCTGTAATTAGACTAATAAAGTAATTCTTAAAGTAATAAATAATAGGGATAAAGCGACTCCTCTTAATACGGTTAATTTCCTTAAGCGGCTAAGATAAGTAGACTATTATACGGCTATTTAACTCCTAATAAGGCGTAACACTAATCTATACTATAGGATGGGTATCCCCTTATCTACGCTTAAATATAGCATGTATTATATCCTCTAAACTACCCCTTTCTAGCTATCTCTTATTTATTAGGTTATAGTATATTCTAAAGGACGACTATACTACCGGATAAATATCTCGCGGTCTCTCGGCGAATATACTTATTATAGGAATATAAGGCAGTACTATATTAAGCGTGATAGCGTCGAGCTCGCTATCTATAGCATTCTTAAGAAGACTTTAGACTACGCGTATATTATCTTTAGGCTATTAGGGGAAACCTATAAAGGGGGCGGCGTTATTAGGGATATTAAATATTTTATTTTATTTATTTATTTATTCTTACTCTGTTATCGCTTAGCTAATACTAGGCTAGCCCTCTAGGCAATAGTCCCTCTTAGATTTTAGAAGGGGGAAAACCTCTTCGGATAAAAACCCCTTCCCCCTTATAGTAATAAAATTCGTTCCACGTGCGCGGCCGCCGCGTAGACACTATACGGCCGCTGTATTAACACTGTTCGTATTACGAAGCCACTAATATAAGCTCTATACTCCTTCGTCCTAGTCCCTATTATCCTCTTATTCATCGATTACTAAGACAGACCCTTAGTAATTAATTCTATCCCAAGCCAGCAACCCTATCTTTAGGATTTTAACGTATCTTGGATCCACGTTTAAGCTTTTTACGTTATCTATAGACGGCCTCGTATATAGTATAACGTACGGTTCGTAGCTCCTATGTTTCGTGTAGGTCCCGCCGGGACATTTTTACGCGCTCTGGAGCGCGGTATCGTCTCTGTGTGCGTAACGGGCGACTAATCCGCTACGGCCCTATTTATAGTAAGGCCTACCTGCCCTAGTTAACGACACGGGCGTATCGGCCTTAGCGGCAGAGCTGCCGGCGCCTATTATCGACTAGCTATGAGCCGGGCAGTAGGGCTATCTGGCCCCCCCTGTTTAACCCTTATCGTGTTTACTAAGATAGATAAGGGCCACCCGCGAACAGGGCCGGGTAACGCAAAAAATTTACGCGTGCCCCTAGCCGGATTCGAACTAACCTAACCGCCTCGTGGTTATATACTAGGGCACTACCAGTACGCTATAGGGGTAAGGGATACTAAATAGATAATACGGTAGTCCTTATATAGGGAACACCTATTAGCTATTATTAGGGTTATTAATATAGCGGGGGCGTGTGGTCTTATTAATAGTAACACGGGTAGCGGGAATAATATTAGCGGTAAGGATAGGACCGGCGGGAGCCGGCTCCTAGTAGTTAGTAAGGGATATAAATATTCTTAGGTTCGAGTTATTCCGACTATACCACTTAGTTATTCCTGTTGATATTATACTTATAATAAGTAATAATTATATAAATATACTAGGTATCGTAAATACGATATCTTGGTTATTACTTAAGTAAATAACGTGGCGTGATAACCGCCGCGTAGGCTGTTAACGTAATAGTCGCCACCTAATCTTTTAGGGTCTTTTGCTAGCCCCGGATCCAGGAAGAAATCCCAGAAGTCAGTTCTTTATATATAAGTGAAAAAGGCAGTAATCCTACGGATCTACGAATTCAACAGCTTTTGCTTGATATTCCTCTCTTCCGCGCGTATAGCCTACTACTCGTAGCCCAATTTATCAAAAATTCCGACTATAGTTCAGATATAGACCCTTCGTAACCACGGTTATAAACCACTTTAACGTCTTTTTTTTATTAATTTAATCGCTCGGACTTAATTAACGGATAGCTTATTTGTTCGATTAAGCTAGTAGTAGTAGTAGCAGTAACTCCTTTATCTTTGTCTTTATCTTCCTCTTCGTCTTCCTCTTCGTCTTCGTCTTCATCTTCCACGTCTATACCCACGCCTACGCGACCGCGGCTATCTTGTTCTTACTTTATATAACGAGGTAACGGAACGCGCTACCTGTATCTATAGATTAACGACGTAGACTAACGACGTAGATTGACGACGTAGATTGACGACGTACATTGACGACGTAGATTGGCGACGTAGATTAACGACGTAGATTAAGACGTAGATTGATAAGGAAGATTGGTAGGAAGATTAGGGTCTAAACTGTGTAGGTCTAAACTATAGTCGGAATAACTAAGTGGTATAGTCGGAATAACTCGAACCTATTCTTAATATCTTTATTAGCCTAATCACGGTAACGTATAGGCGGAGGATATAGGGGAAATATATAAGGGTAGTGGGGTAATAAGTGGTAAAGAAATAGCTAGCGGGGGCAAGTTAGAAAAACGAACTTAGTAATATAGGAAAAGAGAGGAAAAGAGGGAAAACGGGTTAACTAGAGCTAGTGATAGGGGATATATATCCTTTGTCGATATCTGATATTTCTAGGTAATGCCTCCCTTATAAGACTGGCTTTAACTAGAGTTTCTATTACGGCTACTAGTTAAATAGGGTCGTGATTATTAAAGAAAGGGTAATCATAATACTATTTATGGTTTTCGGATAAAGGTAACTTAGTAAATTAGGCGCGGGATCTAAATACGGAAGTCGGCTTACTATATAACTAATCTGATTAGACGAAAAGATTAGATAGTACCTTTTCTATTATACTTATAATCGCGACTATATAATAAAGCGATATAAGGAAGGTAATCGTGAATCACGCTTAAAGCCTAATCTTTTTAGTAACTTAAAATAGGCTATTTATTTAACTATGCCTCCTTAAGTCACTAAAACTATAAATCGCTAGCCCATATTACTTATTTTCGAGGTATATAAGGCGGAGGGCTACCGGCCAGAGGCGTATCTTTCGGGCTCGGCGTCTTCGTATTATCGTATAATTCGATATCGTGTTCCCCTTAAACTTCTTATTAATAATAATAATAAGATTATCGATATATTCGCTAAAGCTCTAATCACGGGGCTTAATAACCTTAGCTCTTATAAGCGTAAGAAAGCCATAGCTCGTCAGGAGTCGGTCTATCCTATACTATGCTTCTAGTCTAAGACACGACTTATCGTAGCTGCGGTTAATAAGTATAATATTTTTATAACGGTCTAAGATATAGTAGTAAGTTCTCTTTACGCTTTTAGTCGTGTTACCCTAATTAGGGTAAGCTAATATTATAGATATAGGTAAACTTATACTTTATTTAGTATAAAATAGCTAATAAAGGTAGTGTATCGTATATTAAGCTGGATTTTATAGGCTAGGTTATTTAAGGTGACTCTAAGGCTACTATTATAGGCCGGGTATAGGATAGCCTGCTAAATCTTATTAATAAAGACGTGGAATAGGAGCTATTTAAGAAGGTAAGGTCTAGTAATAGTTTATTTTTATTTCGTCGCCGTGTTTTTATAGCTAAGGACCTTATTAGTCTATAAAAGGAGTATATTATAAAGACGGTAACCCGGGCTTACGCGGTTAGAGCCCTAATTATCTAAGGGTTCGGGGTTATTAATAAGGTGCCGTGTTAGTGCTATAAGGAACGGTGGTCTACTATAAGTGATCGGGTTAATAATAAGATCACTTATCCCTTCTTCGAGTATATATCGCTCTAATATAATAATCGATTTCCGGACTACGCTAACTACTATTTTTATAAGATAGCTTACACGTATCGTGATAACGGGCTCCGGAAGCAGTTCTATTAGTCTAATCAGGAGGTCTTATAGCTAGATAGTAACTATATAGGTATTAGTCACGCTAATCCGTGTACTAAAGACTTACTAGTACTGCTATAGTCCGTATACGATGATAAGATACGTCCGCAGCTCTCGCCTCGGTATGGTGTCTTTATAAGAAGCATTATTACTCTATGCTATAAAAGTGCTTAGTAGATACGCGACGTTTATAAAGGAAGGGGTCTTAAACCATAGGACAATATAATAGTATAGGTTCCTATATTAGCGTATAAATATAAGGACGACCTTAAGAAGTTCTATTATACTATTCAGAATAACCCGATAAAAAGGGATTAAGAAGAGACGGTAAAGTAGCATTATATTCCCTTTATCTCTAGGGCTTAGGTTTAGCGGCATAAGTCGGAAGTATACGGCCCTAGTAATAATAACTATAAAAGTAAGCTAGAGTAAGATATAGATAGGTGATTCGGATAGTGATTATTATAATTAGAGTAACCTTAGTATAATTAGGATATTTTTATTTCGGTGCGCGGCGTAAACGGGTAAAGGAAAGGTAGATAAATAATAAATATATTTAGTAGATATATCTTTACGGTATCTACTTAGTTAGTATATATAAATAGAAAATAGTAATACTAAAATATAAATAAAAGGAATTAATAAATAAAATAATAAGTAAAAGGGCGTGGAATAGGGTGATTAGGGTAATAAAGGCTAAATAAGAAAGAAATAGGAAAAAAAAGCGAGTTAAGGAGTCCTAAAGGTGGTGTTTTTATTTTAGGGGGTAGTAGTTAGTTTTCGATAATAAGCAGATAGCGGTGCCTTATATATCCTCGGCCTTAATACTATATATAAGACTCCTATTAAATATAGTATTACCACGATTAGGTTAACTAGGTAGAAAGTAATAGTAGGGGATAAAGTATAAGGTCTTAATATAGTCCTTATACTCACTTAGGTTAAAGTTAGGATCTTTAGGGATATATACTTCGACTCTTCCTGACTATATCGCTTTCCGGAGCTCCGCTTCTAACCTTTTATAATACTCGCCTAGTATATCCCGAAGTCTCGCTAACCGGTATAGGAGTGCGTTAATAGTCTAATTAGGGGAACCTACGTTATCTTAATACTTATTATCCTCGGCCCTAGTATCTTTATAAGTAGATTCACCTAGGAGAAGGGGTGCTTTAACTAGCTCTTTATCGATAAGGACGCCACGGGCAGGGTACGTAACTATTAGTTCTTTAGCATAGTCCCTTTCTAGTATCGTCTAGTCCTCCGGCTCCTAGTATCCATCTTCGTCCTAGATAAATTTCTTAAGGCGGTTAGCGGTCAAAGTAACGCCCTAGAGCTCTTCCCTTAATAAAGTCGATAGCCTAAAGGTCTTATTATCCTAATTAGATAATATAATATAAAATAGGCTCTTCTAGCGGTAGTCTAGCTTCTTATCGCGGCTTATATCGATAGCTAGCTTAGTATCGTGTATAAGGATAAGGTTACCGACTCGGAGTCTTTACTTATATAGGGTCCTAACTCTTAAACGGTTAATAGAGTCCGTTTTCTATTACCGTTACTTATTAACTATATCGGTAATAGTCCTCCTATCGGCTTCTAACTAGGCGAAGGCCCTTAGGCGCAGTAATATCTTTTCTTTAGGGGTCTTAACACGGCCCTAGTTAAGCACTCTCTAAGTAAGGCAGGTCGTCTTAATAGGCGTAATAGCCTTATAGCTATAAAGGAGGTAAAAGGGGGTCTTTCCGGTAAATACTCGGATACTTATACGGTCCGCGAAAAGAACTATAGGTAGGATCTTATATAATATACCGCGGTAAATCTTCTACTAGATAATAAGCGTATAGGTAATAGGCTTATATCCTATCTCGTTTAGACTATTAATATAGGGGTAGTAGGCAGAGATAACCTTACGCTTTATTAGGTATACCCGATTTAGCTTAATCACCGTACCCTTATTCTTAGGACCTCCGTCTATAATAATATACTAATATAGTCTATACCGGTAAATAACGTCTTCCTATAAGAATATCGCGATAGCTCGCGACGTATTCTTCTATAATAAATAGGCTTCGACCTATCCCGTGAATATATATTAAGCTTCTACTAAGTAATACCCGTTAAGATACTAGATATTAAGACTTACCTATATAAAGGGGAGGGCTTATTAAGGCAGTTAAGTAGCGATTAGGGGATCTTCGTATACTTTACTTTAGCGGCTCTAATACTCGGCGTATACTTTAATAACCTCCTTAGTCTGCTTATAGATCCCGTCCTAGGTGTATAGGGGGGTAAGCTTCTAGTATATCCGGTCCCTTATATAATAGCCTAACTCGTCGTAGGCTTTCCTAATCAGGGTAACCTAAGTCTCTTTATTATTAATCCACCTCTTAGGAGTCGAATCTTTCTTAGTGACTCTTGTCTATAATAGACCGTCCTTTATAAAAACACGGGTTAATCGATCTCTAACTCGGCGGGCGTTATAAGGGTTTATCCTAGAGGGTATCCGTAGGCTTATTAGATATAAGGCCACTTATTAAGAGAACTAGCTCTAGGTAATGTCCGGGTCTAAAACGTCTTCGGCCAGGGTAGGTTTATTAAACCTCTTATCCGTATCTATAAGGAAGATTCGGCTATTAATAAAATCGTTAATATCTCCCTCTATAGTATTATTAGCCTAATTAAACGGAGTAGCAGGTATCCTCGAAAGTCTGTCGGCTATAGTATTCTTAGTTCCCTTAATATACTTGACCTTAAAGTCGAAGAGTCGGATCCAGGTAATTCACCGAGTAATAAGTGCGCTAGGCAGGTCCGTGACAGAACCACTAAGCTAGGATACTAAGGCTTAAGCATTTATTTCTAGTATAAAGCGGACTCCGTAAAGATAGTTACGGAGTTAGTAAAGCACCTTTAATACTCCCCTTAGCTCTAGCTTACTGGCGTTATAGAGCTTCTCCGCCGGGTTTTATCTACCGCTTTCGTACTAGGCGATAGCTTTTTTCCTATTAATATACTAGCCTAAGATTCCGCCCTAGCCCTTAATATATACGTCGATAATAATATAGATAATACTAGCCCCTTTACTATACTTAATAATAATTAGGACCGGTATAGAGGTTAGGGTAACCTTAAGAGTATCTATAGCGTATTATTAAGGTTCGCTTTATAGGAAGCTAGAACTCTTTTTTAGTAGGTCTCTTAGCGGCCCCGTGATAATAGCGAAGCGGTAAATCTAGATATAGTAAAAGGTAGCGAGACTAAGAAAAAAACGGACTTCGGAAATAATCCGGCACTTCTATTACTTAGTTAACTTAGCCACCTTAGCCTGCTTAGGGGAATAGCTATCGGTTCTATATATATAGCCCATGATAGTAGCTACTTTCTAATACTATTAGCTTTTAGCGCTAGCTGTAGTGCCTTTAATAAGCTTTATATTAAGAAGGACTCTATTAATATTACTAATATACTCGGCCCCGTAACGGCGAATTCTAGGTCTAATTAGGGTATCGTTATAGGTAATAGTCGGCCCTTTAACCGCGATATCGTTAATAAAGGGTTAATAGTACTAGGGAATAAGGTTATAAATAATACGGGTTATAGTATATATAAACTAGGCTACTAAGTTCGGCGCCCTTTATAGAAGGGTATATATCCTAAAGAGTCTTAAAACCGTGGCAAAGGTCGTTAAGTCCCTTAATTCCTTATTAAGGGTAACCTGGTTATAGCCGGAGAAGAAATCTAGAAGGGAATCTATCTTATATATACCGAAGTCCTCGGAAAACCTATCGGCCCTAGGCGGGATAAACGTATCGCGTAGGGTAATAGTATTAATCTTAGTGGTAGAGTTAATAAGGCGTATATTACCGTCTTTTTTCTTTATAAGGAACTAAGGGTTTTAGTAAGCCACGTGGCTTTCCTTAATAACCCTTTTATCCTTCCTATCCTTAATTATCTTAACGATAATAGACTCTAGGGCTCTTAGGATAAGGATCCCTTTCGCCTACTATGCCTTATACGGAACCACCTTAATCTTTTATGGCGGGGCGACTCTAGGGTTAAGCCTCCTATATTCTTATTAATCCTATATAAGGGTAGCTTCGCGGTTTAGGAGGGTCTTTATTAAGAGCTCCTTTTTTATAGGCAGTAGATAGTCGGTAGAGTCTAAGATATCTTTAAGTCGCTTTTCCGTAAGTCTTAAGCGAGGGGTAATCTTAAAGAACTTTAGGGTAATTAGGCTAATAAAACGGTTATCTTCCTGCTCCTATATATCCTCGGGGATTTCCGCTAAGATCTTCTGCTTCTAAAGGGGGTCGCCTTCGGGGATAGAATTATCGGATAGTGCGTTATTTATAGGGTGAATCTTAAGGGCTTTTAGCTTATATATAGTATAGATAGCCTAATTAGGCTTATAGTATACCTCCTTAATTAGGTCTTAGTACTTTCTCCTCTTTAGGGTCTATAGCTTCTTTATAGCTACTATAGCGGCGCTAGTAATACGCGTATCTTTAGCCCTTAGAGCCGATAACGCTAACGACTAGTAAGACTTCCACGCTTCCGACTTAAAATTAGTATAAGTGATTTAGTATAAATTAGGCTAATTAGGGTAACTATAATAAGGATTTATGGAAAGATATAGTAGTAAACGAAGAAAACGGTGTTTATAGTGTTATTAGGCTTCCTTATCGTATTTCCTATACCCTCGGCCCTAATTCCGGGGTATCGCCCTTAAGGCCACGCACACCCTTAGTAAAAGTAGCTTAACCTCCTTAAAGAACACGAAGGCCACTAAAGACGCTATGTCGGCGTCCCTAATCGTGTATTAAATCTTATCGCCCTCCTTTAGAATATCCGGAGGGTAATAATTACCCTTTTCCTTAATAGATAGCGAGGTAGCGGCCCTAGGCTAATAGGTAGGGTCGTTATCCTAAAGCTAATATTAATTAGCCTAATTAAACCGATCTTTATTAATCTAACGCCTTTTATTAGCCTCGTAATTCGGCTAGCTTTAGTTTCTTAGTATCTCCTTAATCTACTCGCGATAGGCGATAGATATAAGAATACGGGCGTTACCGAGTATAAAGTCGGCATCGATTTAACTATCCTAGAAAGAAAAGGATACTTTAGTCTCCTAGATCCACGGTATACTAAGCAGTATATCGGGCCCTAGACTAGGGAGGACTTAGAAGTTAAAAACGCTACTCTGCTCGCTAACCTATAAACGCTCCTTAAGGTACCCTATACACGGCTATCCCTCCTAGTTATTAATACCCTTAATCCGGATCTCGGTCTAGCTAATACGATATTCTAAACCGAAGCGTTTTATAGTATCTATAAAGATAGTATTAAAGGTGGTCCCTATATCGATAATAGCCTTAATAAAAACGTCGGGGTTATACATTAAGGCACCCTTATAAGTAAGCCGGCACTTTAAGACTATATATAGGGTAATAACCAGAGGGTTATCGGTTTTAGGGACTACCTCCTTTTTAATAATAATAAGTGTATTCGAGTTAGCGTTATTAGGTCGGGTAAATAAGACGGTGTACCCCTTAGACGAAGGCGGGGGAGGAGGTATACTAGGGGGACCTTATCTATTAAGAAAGAAGGCTTTATTAGCGGTTAGGCAAATAATCTCTCGCTACGGTTAACTAGTCTTAGCAGCGCGTATCCTCTTATTATTTCTTAGTCTTATATCCGGGTTATTAATAGGATAATACTATAAGGGAACTTTAATCCGGAGATCCCTGATTTACCTATCCAGGTCTTTCCGTGCTTACTCTAGGTTATAAGGGTTATCCGCGGCGGCACTAGCCTTGCCTTTACCCACGGCCTTTAGTTACTATTATTTAGGCTATATCAGCGCTCCGTTTATCTCTATTTCTTTATTAATAACCTTAGTTATAATTAGGGTCGGGACCCGGTAGCTAGGACCAGGGTTTAACTTTTATAGGCGCTATTTAATAACCTAATTAAGGAAACGGATAACCTTAGGAGTGGGTTTAACGATTCTTTTACTCTTAGTCGTATATAAAGGCTATAAGAGGGGCTACTCTTTCCGAGTATTATTCGACGCAGTATAAATATCCGATTAGTAATAATCGGAAGTAATAGATATAAAATTAATACTAGTGCCTGCTATAGGAGCCTTTACTTTCGTCTTTTCCTCCTTTAGCCTAGTATAATATTCTAATATTAATAACGTCTTCTATCTTAACAGGGAGGCTTCAGGAGTTAGTGCTAATATAGTAGGCTTTAGCTAGGTCTTTATACTTCCCTTAAAGGCGCCTGCTAAGCTAGTAGAGGACGGACCGCTGGTACGGCTAGTCTTACTGCTTAAGGTATATATCCTAGGGGTAGGGCTGCTATTCGTCATTCTAATCTAAGGCGAGGTAGTCGGGATAGCGGAACCTGACTAGGTGCTAGGTCTTATCTAGCTATAGTACCGCGTACTGCTTATAGCGGTAACGCTCCTATTTATAGTAAAAGTAATAGGGGGGTTAGTTATTAATAGGGTAGTATTATAATAAACCGCTAGAATAGGGGTAGGAATTCCTATTCCTATACTATAGTAGCTCTTATATATACTATATATTATCCTTATATATACCGACGTTAATTTATTTATTTATTTATTATCTCTTACTCCGCTATCCTTATCCTACCTTAAGTAGCTAGGAGTCAGAATTCTGACTATACGGTCCTTCTTAGATGCCTATAGGGGTGAAAACCGTAGTATAAGACTTAGGGAACTAGTATAAGACTTAGATAAAAACCCCTATGCCCTCCACCTCTAGGATTACTGCCTTATACGGGTACCCCGGGGGCCCCGTTACTAACTTAATATATATTCGAAACTCATAACTTCTATTCTAGGAAGCCGGTGGCGTTTTGCCCGTAGCGGCTTTAAAGCCGACTATATACTCGATTAACGGCGCGCGCGTGATTATCTTAGTTGGTTTTATACGCCTTCCTGTATACCCTAGGGCTAACCCTATAGGCCTATTATAGGCGACTTATATACGCTTCCTAGGGTTTAAAGCTCCTAAGCTTCCCTGTTCTATGGCTATAGGTAGGGCTAACACGGGCTATATGCCCACGCAGAACGCTTACGTAATAGCGTAAGAGGCTGCCTCCGTATCGTGGAAGAGACGCCGTGTATTTTACCCACGCGCTTAGGGACAGCGCGATACCGTCTTCTTATTTCCACGGTAGGGCGACTAACTCCCCCGTGGCACCTATTAACGACTAGCGAAGCCGGGCGGAAGGTGGGTCTAACGGGCCCCCTATTTAACCCTTATCGTATATACTAAGGCAGATAAGGGCCCCCTAGAATAGGATCCGAGTAGCGTAAAAAAGGAAAAGGGGTTCCTCTTTTACGTGCGCCTCTAGCCGGATTCGAACCGACCCGGTCCTCTAACCGTGTGCCAGGTATACCACCACTATACTATAGAGGCGACGTTAATTTAATTAGGGGTAATATAATAAGCTGCCGGAGCGGCGTCCTGCCTCTCCGAAGTAGACTGCTTTAGGGCGGTATAGAACGGGGTCTTTAGGTTAGGGTCGGTAGCCAGGATCGCGTTAACCTTATCGGCTCCTACTCGTCGTAAAAGGGTCACGACTTAGGGGACCGTGTTCCTAATAACGCCCGTACCTTCGTAAACTATAAAGATAGCGTATTTCTTTAAAAGCTCTGTTAGCTTATTTATATCGCTCTTTATTTATACGGCCGGCTTAGGCATTATAATAGGCCTTTATAAAATAGTCAGCGTATATATTATCGGGTTAGCCTAATTAGGCCGAGGCGTAACGGCTAGTATAAGTTTAGTGGTTAGCGTAGGAGTAGGAATATCTATAATACTCGCTACCTCGTTAATAGGCCGCCTATCGGCTACCTAGACGTCTTTAACCTACTCTTTTAATATATCTAAGGGGTTATAGTATATACGCAGTTAATCCTTTAGGTTAATAAACTTATACCTCATCCGCTTAGTAAGCTATATATTAATATCCCTATATAAGATAGCGAGGAAAATATTATAAAGCTCGTGGTCTTTAATAAAGGTGCCGCTAACCTTATTAGCTCTTAACTTCTAAACCATAACGCTTATTAATAACTACTTAACTTACTAGACTATCTTAACCTTTTTATACTTATAAATAAGTTATAACTACTATACTTAGTCCGATAGTTTAAGATACTAGTCGGGGTCTAGGTAGGAGTATTTATAAATAACCCGCTATTTTAGGTTCTTTTATTAGCCACCGGATACTTTAACTAGTCGGATTATCTTATTAACTATAGGACGGATACTAGCCTCCGTGAATAGGCTAATATAGGAGATCTTATCGGCCTTACTAAGGCGGTTAAGCTTAGTATAGTCTTTATAGTCCCTAAGGAAGTTAGATAGGGCCCTTTTACTAAAGCGAGGGGCTCTCGCGGCGAAGGGGTTTAGTAGCGCGCGAGATATAATGGTAGCTCGAGTTTTCTTATTATCGTATAGGCTAATATACTAGTAGATAGCCGCGAGCGTCTTTATAATAAGGCTCGCCTTAAAGTTCTTTAGGATATCGTTAGGAGACACGATATCCGTGCTAGGTGTATAGGCCTACTAGGGAGCGCTTAGTCCGGGGGAAACAGGGGGAATAGGGGAAATAGGGGGAACTAGCCCGCCGCTAGGGGTCGGGTTACCCTGACTAGGCGAAGGGGAAGCCGATACGGCTCCGTAGCCAGATACCGGGACGCCCTGACCGTAAGAGACGGTCGTTAATAGGCCGATACCGGGGTCTACGTCCCCTTACCTAAATAAGGTAGTCGCGAGATAAGGGTTAGCCGTAGAATCGGCGTTACCTTAATTAAGCGTAACCGTGGTCGCTAGGGTTAGTATAGCCGTGTATATGCTATTATTATTAGGCTTAGAGTCGCTATAGACTATAACCGTAAAGGGAGGGTCGTGATAGTCGGTCTATTATAAGGCCGTTATATTATTAAAATAGGGGGGTTAATCTATTATAGTAATTAGTTTAGGTAGATTAGGGGAATCATAGTCTTTAAGAAAGAAAGAGTTAAGAAATAAAAAAAGTAATCGTGTATTAAGTCTATAAGTCTAAGGATAATTCTACTTAGCGATAAGGGGTAGGAGCCCTTTTATTAGGGGCCCTAAAGGATATAATATAAGTATTCTCCGCTACGGCTTAGGAGGGAACCTATTATTATTAGACTAATAGAGATACCTATAAGGAATAAGATAAGGTATCGCTAACTATTATAGGAGATTAGTTTAAGTCGTATCCGGGATCTATTAGTAGGTTTACCTAACTACCGGGTCTATAAGGGCGCGGTATCTTAGGGCTCCTTAATAGGTTCTTTTAACTGTCAGGGCCTTATATAACTAGATTTTCTTAAAATTCTCGGGGCTAAGGACTTACCGCTATTCGTATAGGCCTTTATTACTCTAATTATAGTAGGGTTAACCCTACGCCTTCGTTATTTCCTACTTAAAGGGTTATAGTATAAAATCTTTTTATATCTAGGCTCTACGGCCCCTAATAGTCTATATCCATAGCTTTTCCTATTCCGGTAAAGGAGCACGCCCTCTATCTCTATATCTATACTATATCCGGAATCTATCTTATAATTAATCTATTCTTTATTTTATTCGTTATACCTTTTTTTAACTATTTTTCGGTTTTTTATCCAGCTCTACCTTATTAGCGGTAGGGGCCTATCTCTCTATCTATAGCTGTTATCTTATTTTTAGTAGGGAGGATCCGTCCCTGTTTCCTGGTTATTAGGTTTTATTAAGGCTATATAGGGGGTAGGTTTCCTAGGCTATTATCGTAATCTTACTACTAATTTTAAATATTAATACTTTATTTTAATCTTAGCCCCCTAGCCGTATACTTCCCTTTCTATTTCTATAATTAACGTATAGTTTATTTAGGTAGGCCGGAACTCCCCTTAAATGCTTTCGGTTACCCTGATTAGACGATTAGGACCTCCTAGGCACCGAATAAATCCGCCTCCAAGTACTAATTAAAGAAAGACGAAGCCGTTATTATATAGAACGGCTTAGGCAGTATAAACTCGGATAAGTATTCGATAACAGGAATACTTAAGACCACAAAGTGTATATAACTAAAATAACATATATAATAAGGAGACCTTTAGAAAAGGTTCCTGGAGGTACGCGCTGCTCTAATCAGGGTAATATAGCTTAAATAAAGTGAATATAATAAATATGGCAAAACTTAGGGTTAAAAGGATAATAATTATATAGCATAGTAAGTATCCTCTATGTCTAGGTGGCGTCGCCACGTATATATAATATATAAGATAAATAAAAAAGATGCGCGCGTCTTATAACCTCACGTGATATCCTAACGATATGGCACTGGGTCTCCGATCCACCCCTTTATAATACCTAACTTTTATTAAAGAGGCGTAGTAGTAGTCTATCTTCGTTAACTACTAAGTTAAATAGGCCCTTAGTGCTAAAGCTAAAATAGCTACCCGAACCTACTTAGTCCTAGTAAAAGCTATTCCCTGTTTAATCCTAGGCCTATTAACCGGAAATAAGCTCTTATAGTCCCTACGCACCTTTAATCCCGATACGAAAATACACTAAGTAGGGACCCGGCTCCTTAGATACGGTACTAGTAAGGTAGCGATACTACTTATTAAGACCACCTTACTAGAAAGCGTAAAGAATCTTATATAAAATAGCCTCCTACTAAAAGGCGGTAGCTACCTATATAAGCCCTATAACCCCGATATAAACCTCCTATAATACTTTAACTACCTATAGTTCGGGTATAAAGCTGCCTAGTACCTAAAGGCGGAGAGGCGGTGCCGCTATTACGCTAAACCCGAGTCTACCTACTAGCATAAGTTTAAAAACTACCTAGTATCGGCCCTAAAGGCCGCCCGGAGGTGCGCTATATATAGTAAGAACCACGATACCTTTAATAACGCCTACTAAGTTAAAAAACAGGAAGCCGCGAGAGCCTAAGAAGTATATAAATACTAAGTAAAAGAATTCGATATTATAAGATAGACTAAAGCGGCGTACCCGTGACCCCGCCTTCGCTATCCCTTACCCTCCCCCTCCCCTACCCTATTATAGGCCGCCCCTATCTGCTATAATCCCGGCCGCCCGCCGAAAAGACCCCGCGAATACCCCCCGACCTCTAGACCCCTAAAGCCGTTTCTTATCCCCTAAGGGACCGACCCGACTCCGATATAAGACACCTAAAAGGCTATACTAGCCGGATCGACCTCGAACCCCTCCCTCTCTTAATAATAAAGCTCCGTGTCCTAACCTAGAATATAGGAGCTAAATAAGCCTAACCGGAGCTCCAGCTATAGGCCCGCACTAAGTATAACGTAATAGCTATCTAAGAGCCAGGGCTTAAGCCTTTATAAAGGGGCTAAAAGCCCTGAATAAGGCCCTATACCTCCTAATTTAAGGAGGCGGTAGAGCCCTGCTTTATATCTATAAATAACGCCCCCTTAGTGTATAGATATAGCGGGCCTACTAGGACTCCTATACGATCACTTCTAGCGTAGGCGACTAAGCCGTTAGGATTTAGTTAATCTACTCTAAGAATTACTAATCCGCCTTTACCCTATAGTATACCCCTCTAACTATAGACCTTATAGGCCCCCCCCCCGGGCCATTATATCCTCCTCGGAGACTTTAATCTCCACTATCCCCTTTAGGCTAGCTATCCTAGATTCTATCCTAGGTCTAGCACCCTCCTAAAGCTAATTACCCCCTAAAGCCTCGACCTTATTACCCCCCTAGGAATAACTACCTAGTATAGGCCAGGCCGGCGGCTAAGCACTATTAACCTTATCTAGGCGTCCTAGGAGCTCCGCTACGGCTATAACAGTATAGATAGCGAGGTTATCGGATTCGACCACCTCTCCTAAACCGTAACTATTTACCTCGATATAGACCGCCCTATTAATATAGCCCCGCTATAGCCCCCCGACTACCTATACTAGGTCTAAAAGGAATTCATATCCTCCCTTGCCTATTAGGTAGCCCCGGGATCCTTATATAACTAGGCCCCCTAATAACGCCCTCTAATATTAATACAGCCCTTAACTAACTAACCCAGGATCTTATTACCGTTACTAACTAGATAGCCCTATAATATTAAACTAGCCCCCCCGGTCGCCTACCTTACCCGTCATAGACTAATAAGCTAACGTCTCTAACCTAAGAAGCGTATAGACTATATAGGCGATATATAGTAAAGAAATCACCGAATAGGTAAGAAGAGTATAAGTAAGCCGAGCACCGCCGCGATAAAGCTATAGCGGTAATAAAAAAGCAGTATTAGCGCTAACTCCTTTACTCGACCTAAGCGAATAATAGGCTTCTCTAAAGGCTTTAAAAATAGGTCTAAACTAAAGAATACTAACTACCTGGGCCCCCTATTATACCACCGCTATATTACGATTATAACGACCTAGCGACCTCCTATAATAAGAAAGCAGATATCCTATAAGCTAAGTTCTCCCCCCCCCCCCCCTCCCCCGGACACTTAGATCCTAGGCCCCTAGGGCAAGAGTACCCCTCTAGGTAGGATATAAACCAGAATATCACCGCGGCGGCGGATATCCAGGGCCGCCTCCGCCGGACTAAGCTATAGGCCGCTCCCGGCCCGGACGGCTTTCTAGCAGGCCTCCTAAAGGCCTACGGCCCGGTCCTATACCAGATCCTAGGTATAATCCTCTTAGCCTGCCTAATCCTAACCTATTTCCCGCGCTATTACCGCACCGCTGTTATTATAATTATCCGAAAGGAGGGCCGCTTATAAAGCGATTATAAGATAGCTAAAGGCTAAAGGCCGATCTCCCTCCTTAATATAATTAGAAAGCTACTTAAAGATATTATAGCGGACCGTTTTACGGCTATAGCGGAAAAACACCGATTACTCTTTAGGGTCTAAATAAGAAATGGACCTAGGCGTAGTATAGAGACGGCTATATAGCGCGCGATAGAGGCTATTAGAGCCGCCTAGGCCCTAGGCGGCACCCCCGCGATACTCTAGCTAAATATACACGGGGCGTTTAATACTATCCCCTATATTAGACTTCTTAAGTCCCTTAAACGTAAGGGATTCCTAGACTAGGCCGTCTAGCTAACCGGCAGCTTCCTTTAAAACCGGATAGTCCACCGCCTCTTTAATGGCTTGGCGGTAACCCCGCGGCCCCTCCGCGCCGGCGTACTATAAGGGTCCCCGGTCTCTCTAATTCTCTTTATTTTATATATCTCTACTCTATATAGAGAACTAGAATACGCCGCGAGAACCGCTATCATCGGCTTTACCAATAATATAAATATTATTACCTTTAGCCGTATAGAGGCCTAAATACGGTACCGACTCGCCTTTGCCTAGCGAATATATAAGGCTTAGTCCTAGGTAAGCGGCCTTTAATTTAAGCCTTTAAAATACGTGTTTATACCCTTTATAAAATCCTACTCCTTATCCCTATCGCCTCTCTACCTTAGTATTATACCGGTACTACCCTTAATTAAGACTAGGTTCCTCGGGGTATAGCTAGACTAGAAACTAAATTTCTTATAGTATAGGAAGGAGATCCAGAGTAAACTAACGGTATAGAACTACGCCTTAACCCGACTCGCTACGGTAGCCTAAGGCTATAGCTTCGTAGACGCCCAGCGCCTTTATATCGCCGTAATCTATCCAGCTATCTCCTACTACGCCCCTACCTTCTATAGAATTATTAACGGGTCCCGCTATAGCCTTACTACGGCTCTTAGCTTAGCCTAGAATAAATGCCTTAGTACTATTATAGGAGCCTATAAGGCCACGCCGATCTGGTTCCTAGAAAAAAAGACGTATATCCCCCGCGTTAATCTATATCTTACCCGCCTTATGGCTAAAAAAGCTCTTAATTACTAAAATACTAAAGCTAAGGGACTTATCCTAGCTAATACCTAGGCCGCTATAAGAGCACTAGCGGCACTAAGGCGTCGCTATATTACCTAGTAAGCACTTACCCAGCCCGCTTAATCCTTTACCGTCTAAAACTAAATAATTAATAATAACCCGGACACCGCCCTTTAGGAGGAATAGAAAAAAAGGTGGAGGGATATAGGGTCTACGCGGAACCCGACCTACGCCGCGGTAATACCGAACTAAAACCCCTAAAAAAGAGATCTTTAGAGATATAAAGGCCTCCTAAAGCCGTAAAGCTCTATCTTTACCTAGATCCGCTTTAAGAAACTAGGCCTTAGGGCCTTCCTTTTTAGAGCAAGGGTTCCTGGCTTTACTACCGCCTACTACCCCTATAAAGACGGAGGGGCAGAGATAGCTTAATATATTATCCTATAGTACCAAAACACTACTCGGGAGTCACGAAAAGACCTCCACGACGTTATAGGGAGGCCGATCTTAACTAGGGGAGACCTTTTCGACGCCCTAAACCACCCTAAAAAGGTAAAAGTAATCACGAAATAGTTTCTATATCTTAGCCGCCTAAATACCTTCCGCCTTACCTTAGAAATTATAAGGAACTATATATTGAAGACCCTATAGCGGGACTAACCCGGTATAGAATACACGGAATAAAGATAGCACCTAATCTAGACTTTTATATTTACTCTAGGGCCCTATAAGCCGGGGCCCTAACGGTATTAAAAGGGCGTATTTTAACGGTATCTACCCTCTACTTAGCCTTAGTCTCGCTATTATCCTCCTCCCTAACCTTACTTCCGGAGGTATTATCGGTATTAGTATTCTTAACTGGAAGCCGTAGATTAAAGAAGGAGATAGTAAAAGGGGCTTAAGTAATAGAAGGCTGAGTGAATCGAATAGAGTAATATTCCATAGTACTGATAGTAGAATATAGTAATTATTAAAAGGAAGAGTAAGAAAAGGAGTGAAAGGAGAAGGAGAGGAAGCAGGTATATATAGACAAACAGTATATAGAGAGACTAGTCTTAAAGCAGTAATAATAAGCTTTGCCTATTATGCAATAGACTACTTCTTTATTACATAATAGACTCTTTATTATATAATATATTATACAATAGACTCTTTATTGCATAATATATTACGCAGTAGATTCTTTATCACGTAATAGACTTTTGTCTCTGCTTATACCTTGTATCTCCGTATTACTAACTACCTATATTAATAATCAGGTATTAAGATAGGTAAATTAGTATAAAAATATATATCTTTTTGCTCCTGATTCCACTGCCTATAACTATAAAGCAGTTATTAATAGCAGATATCAACACCCCCTCGTAAGCTAGACTATCTAGCTTAGATTAGCTTAATAGCTGGTATAGGAGGGATATAAGTTATTTTCCTTTTTCTTAGTTTCTTCTTATTGGTTATAGGAAGTTCAAAAGCAATTTATGCTTATTAAAGGTGATATTTACTTAGGTAAAAAACCCTGATACTAGGGGAAAAAATATCCTAAGTATATTTATAGTAGGAAAAACTTGTATAGGTAAAAAACCCACTGATTTTATAGGAAAATTCCTCTTTTAGGAATAAAAAACCCATAATTACTCTGATTTTGTTAATCGATTAACTGTTAATATTTAAATTCAGTTAATAAGGTAAAATCATGCTTCTTATACTCTGTTAGAAGTTCTTCTGTAGTGCCTAAATTTATATAGCCACTAAGAGTTTTATACTTTAGAGCTGCTAAACCCTTAGTTAATATATCGGCTATATTATAATCCGTATTAATATATACGGGTTTAATCTTCCCGTCTAAGTATAATTGACGGCAGTAATGATATTGCCTGTCGATATGTTTTACTCTTGTATAAAATTCGGGATTTTGGGGTATTTTCTTTGCTCCTTCGTTATTAAGTAAAACGGTAGGAGTTTATAACGATATATCTAACCTAAGACCTATAAGAAGGTCTTGATATAGGTTATAGATATATACGACTTCCTTACAGGATTCAGTTAAAGCCATGTATTCGGCTTCTGTAGATAATAAGGCTATAGTTTTTTGATTCTGTGAATTCTAGCTTAAAGGATTATTTAACCCTATATAGCAGGTATAACCTCCTGTTAAAGTTCTGTCTTCTGGTATATCAGACTAGCTTGAATCAGAGTAACCGAATATATTAAGGTCTTTAGTATAGTCGTAAATAAGACTAATATCAGATCAGGTATTTAAATAAGTCTAGATCCTATTTAAAGCCATAAAATGGTCTTTTAAAGGATTGCTTAAATATCTTGCACACCTATTAACTGTAAAGGCTAGATCGGGTCTAGTATGCAGGGATAAATATAGTAGTGCTCCTATTTCCTGTTGATATTAATTTATATCGGTTTGATAAGCAGTTTCCTGGTTAGGAAACAAAGTTATTTTTGTAATAGTAGGAGTATTAGCCGGTTTAAGGCTTTGCTTTTTATACCGCTATAATATTTTAGCGGTATAGGCCGTTTGGCTTATATAAATTACTTTCCTTTCGGAATTAATAGTAATTTAATGGCCTAAAAACGTACTTAAGGTTCCTAGATCTTTAAGGGATATATCTTTACATAATTCCGTATAGAACCAATTTATAGTCTTTTTAGCAGGGCTTATTATACTTATATCATTAACGTGATGTAAAAATAAGGCTTTTTCGTTACCTTTATAATACGTAAAGATTCTATTATCTATGGGTGATACCTTTACTCCTAAATTATTTAGGATTTTAGTAAGGTATTGATACCATAAACGAGGGCTTTGTTTTAACTTATATAGTGCCTTATTAAGCCTGCATATTCGACTATTAGCCTTATTTTGGTTTTTAAAACCAATAGGCTATATAATATAGATATTTTTAATATCTATATTAGTATATACGAACGCATTTATAATATCTAGTTGTTTAAATTTCTAACCGAGACGCACTCTAAGGATAAGGGCTAACCTATAGCCTTCTGGTCTATAGGTAGTACTAAAGGTTTCGAGGTAATCTATACCGAGTACCTGATTAAGACCTTATATAACCTAACGGGCCCTATATCATATAGGGTTTCCCGTATTATCGTATTTAACTTTATAGACCCACCGCCCCCCTAAGACGTGTAGGCTGCGTTTTTCCTTTTCCGGAAGTGTATTAGCGTTAATGATATTCCAGGTATTTCTTTTGTTTAATTCTTAAATCTTAGCTTCTATAGCCTCTATCTAATAGTCTTTTCCAGGGCTTCTTAAGGCTTGTTTGTATATAGCTGGTTTAAGTATAGTGTTTATAGTTAAGAGTATAGACTCTATAGTAAGCTGCTGAAAACCTCCTAATAGGGTATCTTCTGACAGATATAGTAAGGCCTTACTTCCTTGATCTGTAAATTGATCTAAGGACTTAGAGATAAAATCCCTATAGCTTCCCTTTTTAGGAAAAGGTGGAAGTACCGCTTCTAGATTATCTAGAGGGTTTCTGGAATATTTAATAGCCTTATTATTATCTTTATAAGAGGTTAATAATCCTATTTATAGTGGGTCTTTTTTAGGATTTATAGTCCCGGTTAGAGCCCTATTACTACTATAGGAGGTAGCCCGTAAATTACTTTCTTTTTAGATAGAGGTATTTTCTATAGGATCGCTTTAAGGGGAAGTTTTAGTCTGATCTGTTAGTATAACTAAATCAGACTCCTCGCGCTGTGTTAAAGACTTTAAAAACTGATTTTTAATAATATATATAACTCGGACCTAGATTATTCTTTTTAAATCTGGATTATATATTTTGTAGTTATAATTATTAAAGCCTATTAAAGCATTATGTAGATTTCGTGGGCCTAATTTTTTAAGCTTAGGGTCCGTATTCCGATAATACGTTATAGACCCCTATACCTTAATATTTGAAATATCAGGCTTTTTATTATTCTTTAGCTTATATAGCGTTTTAAAGCCTAAAGCTAAATTAGGGGTTCGGTTATATATATAACCTGCAGTTATTACTGCTTCTCCCTAAAGATAAAAAGGCAGGTCTGAATGATATAATAGAGTCCTAATTTTAATAATTATAATCCCCGTTGCTCTTTTAATGGAGCCTTGAGGTTCGTGTGTATAAGGGGGTTTAATATGATGTATAGCGACTATAAAAAGACGTTTAAACGAATCATTAACGAATTCGTTTCCCCTATCGGTATCCACTTCTTTAATAGTGGATTTAGATATATTTTTAACTTATACCTTCTATTCGGTAACGGCCTTAGTAATAAGTTCCTTAGATTTATCGGGTAGTAAAATAATCTAAATATATCTAGTTAATCGGTCTTGAATTAATAAGATCTAGCGTTTTCGATTATATTTTAGGTGTAATAGGGCTATATAGGTCTATATAAACACGCTCTAAATCAGTATATGCCCTATTTTTATTAACTAAATACCTATTAGCTAAAGCAATAGGTTTTACGCTTTTATAGGCATAGCAGCTATTAATCTTTTATAGCTCTTCTTTAGATATAGATATATATTTTATAAGTAAGGTATTTTATAATAAACTGCTTAAAGCCTTAGGATTAATATAACCGAGTCGGATATACTATAAAGATAAAGTATCTTTTAAATAAAGGGATCTTCTTTTTAGATTCCTTTTTCTTTGTTTTTAAAGCTTATTATTAGATATAAATAGCTTAGATTATTTAACGCGTATAGCCCGTATAGTGGTCTAGTAAAGACCTTTATATAATAAAGCAGCAGTATATTTTAATAAGGACTTATTATTAAAAATTACTAGTCTTTTATTACCTATAAGACCCCGAATATTTTCGGTGTCTAAAACAGGAAGACTAATAATATTATATAACAAGATAATCGCAGACCCATCGGCATACAGTAGGACCGATGGCCGCGCACAGACTACCGATCCGAACCTATCTCCGTACGCGCATTAAGGGATCAGTTTAATCCCTTAAGTTAAAGTCTTAGTTTAAAGTCAGCGCTTAGTTAACGAATATACTACGATCACTCTACGATACTAAGCTATTAAGCCTTTTCTATAATATCTTTTCCTTAACTAAAGTCTATAGACTTTCCTTTCGTTATAATTCTTTAACTTCTATACCTTTAAGGTAATTAGGCCGAAGATACTACTAAGAAGGACTCGAGGAATAAGCGTCCCCCCGGGGGGAGCTAACTAGGCGGACGCTAAGCAGGCGTCTATCGTACCGAAATTAATAATAACGGTACCTAAGCAGGGACCGGATAAGAATAAGGGGTTAACAGATACGCTAGTTACGCTCGGTCCTAAAGATAGTGGTTCGTAGGTCGATCGGCGATCCGTCGCCGGCCCCTTAACGTTAATATAAAAGGCGTTAATTACGATATTTTCATAGTATCTCTAGTAGCAGAGCGAGATTAACCGAGTAATTATAGAGAAGCTCGCCGAATAACCGGCGCCCCGGCGCGATTACGAAAAACCGCCGGTATATAATTATAAGCTAATTAAAGAGTTATCCACGGTTATAGAAATCGACGATTAGTTAGTAGTAATTAAGGCTAGGAACTAGTTTAGGCCTAGTGCCCTAGTACTATAGCAGATCGAATAGGCTTTAATAAAGCTCGAATATACCTTCTAGATATCTTAAAGGCACCACGCTAGGAAGGTCGCTAACCAGAACTAAGACAACTTTACGGCGTTTATTCGGTAAGAGCACCTATCCCGCGATATATAACGGTACTATTACCGTAAGGAACTTCGTAAGCTACGAATAACCGGCGATATAACGCCGATAAAGCTATTCGAACGGTAGGATAACCTATATAGGCTATTAGGCTAGGAGATAAGCGGAAGCGAAGAGCGTGCGTACGACTATTTTAGTTAACTACCTCTACGTATTAAGGATAAGATATAAGAGCGGAGGACTAAACTAAATAAGGCCGTAACGCTGGCTTAAGAGGCATAGCTATTCTAGGATACGAGTCCCGTTAAGAAAGCGAGTAATAAGCGATCGGATACCGGTTATAAAAGGACCTTATCGAACTTCTAGTATTTAGATAGTCGCTTAAGCCGGGTAAGCACTCCGGCGATTAGTCGGCGTATACCCGCTAAGCCAGGTAAAATAGACTCGAAGGGGGCACCCCCGACGGGTTAAAAGGTATCGGCTTCGGGCCTAGAGCCTTCGTAGGCGTAGCCTAGTACGCGTGCCTTTATAGGCAAGTGGTATAACTACGGCAAAAAGGGTTATTATTTTAAGGACTACTATAATAATAAGGAACGGCGGATAATAGCCGATAATAGGGCGGCGAAGAGTCGCGCCTGTGTTAGTAACGTACACGCTATATATAACGACCTCGATAACGATATTCGGGTTAGAGAACTCTATTTATTAGGAAACGAGTCGGCGTAAACGGGGGGGCTAAACCTACGCCTAATAACTAGCCGGTGATTATAGTTAGCGAGGTAGCGAGATCTATAGTAATAATAATCCGTTACGGAAAGGAGATTAAGTTTAGCGTGGACTTAGATACCTGCGCGTAGGTCGATATTATTAGCCCGGCGTTAGTAGAACGCCTAGCATTAAAACCGCTTTTAGAGGTCGAGACTCTAGAAATTAAAGGCTTTAATAGTAGCCCGGTAAGGGTCCGCGGAGCGTATAGCTTAGCCTTTTATCTACTAGACGTAAAAGGGCGGCCACGCTTACTAAAAAGGGTCTTCCTATATACGGATTAACCTAAGGGTACCAGATAATTACTACTCTTAAACGATAGTATAGGTTAGGAAGGTATTATAATTAATACGGCTCGCCGAATATTCGTTTATAGGCCGATCTTAATTATAGATCCCGAGCTATTAGCTTACGAGGTTATTAAAAATAGGGCGAAGGCGTACGTTATATATATCGCTACCGCTACTATTATCGTACCGGGGACGCCGGATATAACTATTCCGTCTATAGATAACGATAAGGTGATATACGGACTAGTCGTCGAGCTACCGCCGGAAATCGCCGACTACTAAGACGTGTTTTCGGAGTAGGCCGTAAAGGAGCCGCCCTTACTAATGGACGCCGAATACACGATTAACTTATAAGGCGGGAAGGAACCGCTATTCAGGCCGTTATATCCCTTATCTCGAGCCTAGCTAAAGGAGCTAAAAAAGTATATTACTAAAGGGATAGCGAGCGGTTATATCTAATAGTTAATAAGCCTTATAGGCTTACTAATACTATTTATACCTAAAAAGGACGGTAGCTTACGACTCTATATCGATTATTAAGGGTTAAACGCTATAACGATTAAGAATAGGTACCCTCTACCCCTAATCGGCGAGCTATTAGATAGGCTCGCCGGGGTAAAGTACTTTTCTAAGGTAGATATCCGAGATACCTATTATAGGATCCGGATTAAGAAAGAGGACCGCTAAAAAACGGTATTTAGAACACGGTATAGCTATTACGAGTATACGGTTATGCTATTTAGGCTAATAAATACTCCGGCTACCTTTTAGGTATACGTTTCCCGAGCGCTCGCCGGTTTACTATATATATATTATATCGCCTACCTAGACGATATCCTTATATATTCCATATTAAGGGAATAGTATATAAAGGACCTAAAGAAGGTCTTAGATCGGCTCTATAGGGCCTAGCTATACACGAAGCTATCGAAATACGAATTCTATTATAACCGAGTAGACTTCTTAGGGTTTATAATAACCCGCGAAGGTATCGCGATAGATCCTAAACGTGTATATATAGTCGCTAAGTGGCCGGCACCTAAGTCGTTCCGGGATATCTAAGTCTTCCTCGGTTTTACTAACTTCTATTAAAGGTTTATTAAGGGGTACTCCCGGGTTATAATACCGTTAACTACGCTACTAAAGGGTAGTTAAGCGGGTAAAAAGAAAGGACCTTTTAAGTTCCTAGATAACGCTAAGCGGGCGTTTAAACTACTAAAGGTCGCCTTCGGGTCGGCGACTATTCTACGATACTAGAACCCGGTACTGGATATAAGGGTCGAAACGGACCCCTTAAATAAGGCTATTTCCGGAATTCTAAGTTAAAAATATAAGACTAGATAGCGACTAATCGCCTACTTTTCGCGGAAGCTTTGCGAAACAGAGTAATAATAAGGTATAGGATAGTAGGAGCTATTAGCTATAATAAAGAGCCTCGAGTATTAGCGCTACTATCTCGAAGGCACGGGATAAGCGTTCACGGTATTAACGGACTATTGGGCGCTTAAGGGCGTGCTAAACGCGCCGGCGTAGGACCTTCGTAGAAGGCTTACTAGATAGGTATACCGATTATCGTTATTCGACTTTGAGGTTTAATACCGTCCGGGTAAGACGAACCCGGTAGACGGCCTATTAAGATAGCCGGATTATATAGTGGATAAGACGTTATATAATAACGTGCTTCTTACCCTATTATAAAGGTTATGATTAGTTAGCGACCTCCCGATAAGCGTTTACTAACGGATTACGAGTATCTATCTTACCCTAATAAGTAACGCGGTAAAGATCGTATACGTTTAAGCCGCTCGGGTAACGCTACCCGAATATAGGCCTAGTATATATGAGCGGGTATAGACTCTATAGGAGGGGGCCCTGCCTAGCTTAAGAAATAAGGACGGAAAAGGGCTATAACCCCTACGACCTACTAACGGTACTAGGCGTGTTATTATCGCTATTATTACCCGCTCTTAAATATAAAACGTAGGGTATAGGGCGACTATCTAGTAAAGGGTCGCCGATAAGATATCGCCGATACCCGAGGCTAAGGCTAGGGTTATTATAATACCGGATTAGTATATCCTATATTCTATAGCCAGAGAGCTAGCCAGGAATAAAATAGGAGGTCGGTATACTATTAGCGAGGAACTAAAAGATCTAGTTAGAGGGCTATAGACTACTAACGCGGATTATATATCCTTAATTAAGAATATTCGCTAAGGGACCGGAAAAAGAGCGGGGTACTCTCTCGGAGATAAGGATATACTATTATTTAAGGGATAGTTAGTACTACCTATATAGGGCGCCCTAAGGGCGGAGGTCTTATAATAGCACCACGATAACCCTGGAGCTAGGTATGTAGGAGCGAATAAGACGCTTAAGCTGATTTTAAGGAAGTTCTACTAAGTAGACTTAGCGGCGGACGTTCGCGATTATATCGCCGTATATTCGGTGTATTAAGGAGTATAGGTGCTATAATATAAGCCGTACGGTTAGCTATAGACGCTACTATTACCCACGTATCCGTTCTAAGAGATTAGTATAGATTTTATTACGGGTCTACCGCCTATAAAAAGGGCTAATAGGTAAATGTATAACGCTATCCTAGTAATTATCGACTAGTATATAAAGTACGTTTTATTTATTCCTATACTAAAGGACCTAATAGCACCCTAGCTAGCGGCGCTACTATATAGGGAAATTAAGTGCCGATTTAGTAGCCTAAAGGGCATAGTAATAGACCGGGATAAGCTATTTATTAGTTAGTTTTAGATAGAGTTCTACTGTGAGTAGGCGAACGCTTAGCGGCTATCCACCGCGTATTACCCGTAAACGGATAGTTAGACGGAATAAATATATTAGTTCCTAATTAAGTACCTACGAATAATCGCTAGTAATATAATAATATAATGGCCTATTTAGTTATTAAAAACAGGGTTCGCCTATAATAATAGCAAGCACTCCTTATTTAGTATCTCGCCGTATAAAGCGTTATACGGGTACTATCTATATATAATAGAATATATTCGACCTAGGGATAATACCCGGGTATAGGGCGTTTAAGAACGTATTAAAAAGTTAGCGGAGGTTTAGCGGAAGGTCCGTGACTATTAGGCGCGTGCTATAGAGTACTAGGCTCGGTATTATAATAAGCGCTATTAACTATAGTAGTATAAGGTAGGCGATATTATTAGACTATCCACGAAGAACTTCCGATTCCGGTAAGGGTCGAAGCTAACACCGCGATATATTCGGGTACGGGTAACTAAAAGGATCGGCGAGTAGGCGTATAGGGTTCGCCTTCCTGCGTAGTATATAAGGATACACGATATATTCCCTGTATCCTTATTAGAACCGTGGAAGGACTAAGTGGCCGTAAAGCTATCGGCGAAGGATCTCCCGCTTCTAAAGGAGGAGTAAAATAAATAGGAGGTAAAAGATATCGTTAGTTATAAGGAAGAATATGGGAAAACGTTCTATCTTATAAAGTAGGCAGGCTGGCTAGTAGAGTATAATACCTAAAAACCAGAGGACCACCTAGAGAACGCTCTAGGGATCCGGAGGAGGTATTAGAAGCATAAAAAGCATATATATAAAAAGTAGGATAACTATAAGATAGTATAAGGCGCCGAAGGGTCATCGGATATAAAATAAGAACTTAATTATAGGTTATAATAACCTTTTCCTATAGTAACTAAATAAACGGGGTTTAGCCCCGACTAGTCCTAAAAATCCTAAACTATTAGAATAAAGTTTAATACTATTTCGGGCGATTATTACCAGCGAATACTTAGCGAATAAAACAAAATTAGTTATTAAAACCATAGAAATTAGTTTTATTACCGATAACAGCGGCTATAATATCGTTATTATTAGCGGGGGCCGGCTAAGCGGCGGGTATACGACGGCGAGGCGTTCGAATACGCCGACGGGGGATATCGTCCTTATCCGATAAGGCAAACACTAGCAGCGTATACGCGGCATTACTAGTAGGAGCCGGGGTATTAGTGGCTAACGAGGCGGCGGAGGCTTAACGATAAGCAGGGCGGCGGGGGCGAGCCATAACAGGATAAGGAATAGGTTCGATAGCCTTATTAGAGCTATCACTAAAAGGGTTATTATTACTATCGATAAAGGCATAACTATAGCGAGTAGCCGCTAAGCGACCAGCGAAATAATAAGCCAGGGCAGGGCGTCGAGGATTATTAACGGCCGCTAAGAGGTCGGCGAGTCTATCTAAAGATAAAAACGCCTTAAGACCTTAAAGGCGATCCTTATAATTAAATAGGCGGTAACCGTTTATCGCTAAATCCTTAATAAAAGAAATAAGCGACTTAACGTCGCGGAGGTTACCCTCGCAAGGCGGGCTGGTTTAGTCTAGTAACGCTAACGCTTTAGCGTTATTAATACGACTAAGACGGTATATAAAATTAACTGTTATTATAGAATATAAGGACGAAATTTCGTCTAGAACTAGTATTTAAGACTATTAATTATTAGAAACAGGTAGCTAAGCGGTTAGCGACTAAAAAACCTATATCCTTAGCGGTAAACTTTTTCTTACCGCGGTCTATCCCCTATACGGAACCACTTATAGGTCTTAAAGATACGCTTATAAAAGTAACGCCGGGCTATTAGCGTTAAATTATTATCTATTATATAAATAGGCTTATTACTATTCTATAGTAACTAAGCGGTACCTAGTATAAAATCGGGGATCTAACGGCTAATTAGTATAGGAAAACGCCGAGGGGTCGGCGGACTTATAGCGATATATTATTAATAACCCCGGGTATAAGTAATATAATAACTAGCCCCCGTGCCGTCGCCGGCTTTATCGAGGCAGTTAATACTAATATATAAATCCAGCCAGGAAACATAAAATAAATAGGGAGCCTTGTCCCTAATAACCGATTCTTATCCGTTATCGGTATTATACTATAACTCGCGAAGAGCTATAGTAACTTATAAATTAACCGACGATATAATAACGATTAGTTGGCGGATAATAATAATATTAATAATAATAAAGGAACGAAATAAGCAGGATAATCGCTGTATAGTCGGCGATTATAATAATAACTAAAGATAGTTATAAGAGGAGAATTAAGAGCTATAAGGAAAATCACGTAAGGAACTATATACTCGTCGCCGAACGGTTACCTAAGGCTAGGCATAATATCCGCGAAAGGTTAGATAACTATAGGTAATAATAAGCATCGCGGAGTTTCTATAGTAATATTCGGATAAATCATAAAGCATATAGTCGGCGATAGAACGCCGATAAGCAGGTAAATAAAGGAGCGGCCACTCTTTTTTCCTACGGGTTTTTAATAAGGGCTTATATAGAACTAAATAAAGAGAGATAAGATAATTAATCACGATAAACGCGTAATTAAAGGCATCACGATAATATAAGTCTATAGGACTAGACTTATTAGGGGGGGGGGGGCGTAGTGTAACGAGATAATCGCAGACCTATCGGCATACAGTAGGACCGATAGCCGCGCACGGACCACCGATCCGAACCTATCTCCGTATGCGCGTTAAGGGATCAGTTTAATCCCTTAAGTTAAAGTCTTGGTTTAAAGTCAGCGCTTAGTTAACGAATATACTGCGATCACTCTGCGATACTAAGCTATCGAGCCTTTTCTATGATGTCTTTTCCTTAACTAAAGTCTACGGACTTTCCTTTCGTTACATATTAGTACCTAGTTCAGGAATATATAAATAGTCTTTTAAAAGAAGCTGTTTATTAGTATCCTTAAATTTAACTAGGGTATCTCTAATTTAAGTAATTAAAATACTGTTTGCTTGGCTCTATTTAGCTATTCTGGGCATAGATTTAATAAAAATAAATAATCCCTTATTAGATATAACGTGAGACGTAGCTATATTATCGATATAGAAGTTCTGTTCGAGATCTAAAGGGCACGAAGATAACTAACTTCGTGACTTTTTTCTACTATTCGATCTATATTTAAATCAGTGAATTATGGTTAATATAAAGAAGATTAATAGTTTAATACCTCTTCTTTGTTTTCTGTTATATCTATTTTTTCTGTATGGAGGGGTAAAGGATATATATCCTTAAGAATAATATTATTATTAATACTAGGTTCTCTAGTATTAATGGTAGGGTTTTATTAACGTTATTATATAATATTAATGACTTTAGAGTTGTTTAAATCATTTTCTTCGTCTAGGTTTTAAGATATAAGGTTTATAACCTTTTGCTCTTTTTTAGATAACCGGTCTCCTTTGGATAGAAGCTTTAAAATCTGCCGATCTCTTTTAGATAAATTAACGGATTTAGATCCGGTATTGTTATCCTTTTATTCCTTAGACACTTTTTGCTGTTTACCCCCCCTAGAGTTAAACTAACTAGGTCTTTTCTTAGGGTGTAGTTCAAAGTAATCAGCAGTATTATAACTAGCTTTATTATAGTAGTTATAGTGTTTTCCTTTAGTCTTTTTCTAAGGTTTCGAGGACTTTTTATATCCCTTATTTAAGAGTAACGTAGTATTAGAGCGTTCTACTTTACGGGAGGCGTCGATTAACTCGCCTATAAGCCTATTAAGAGAATATTCTTGAATATTATAATGTAAGGCTTGAGTTATTTGGCTAGTTATAGAATTATATCTATTATTAAGGCTATTTAAGATCCAGGTAAAAATAACCTTATCTAATAGTTTTATATTACGGGTCTATAGTTCTACTATCTTTTCTTATACCTTATATAGAAAGTTTTCTAACTTAGAGAAGTCAGATACTATAAGGTTAAATAGTGAACGTAGGACCTCGTAATTAGCCTGGAAGCCTTTAGCTTTATATAATTCTTTAAGCCTTTCCTATATTTTGTATAGGGAGTTAAGGTTATAAACGCGGGTTAAAGGTCTAGCTGATAAGGTAGATAGAATATCTCCTATAGCTTTTAAGAACTCTTCTCTTTGTTTATTAGAAGGGTTAGCCGGAAGTGGGGCTATAACCTCTTCTAAAAGCTTTCCTTTTCGAAAAAAGTAAGCTTTAATATTAAGAGTCCACGTTTTATAGCCTTCTCGGCCTTAAAGTTTAGAGATAGAAATCTCTTTAATATCTTTATTATTTCCTATTTTTAAATAAATAAAGATAGAGAATAAGGTCGGGCTTTTATAACACGAATAATAAAGGAATTAGAAACTGAAAACGGTATTTAAAACGGTTGATTTTTATAGATAATATCTGATATATAAGATTTCTACTTAACTATAACTAAGTATATATACTAGTTAATTATAAGTCACTATATACCTAACGGAATAGTGACGTAGTGGTAAAGATATAGCTGTTTTATACGTTTAATTCCTGCTTTTATTAATACTTGTTTTTGTGTTTTTGTGTTTTTTCTGATTTTTTCTTTATAATAAGTGATCGGATCGATTCGTGGATTAATAATTTTAATAGCCTTTGTTGGTCGAAAGAGGTAATTGAACCGATAGAACGGATCGTGGAACCGGTAGAATGGATCGTGGAACCGATGGAATAAATCGTGGAACCGATGGAATGGATCCGTGTAACCTTTATTAGTCGGAAGAGGTAATAAAACCGAAGGAACGAATCGTGGAACCGATGGAACGGAGCCGTGTAACCTCTGTTGGTCGGAAGAGGTAATGGAACCGATAGAGAAGAGCCGTGGATTGATAAATTAGAAACGCGACTAATAGAAAAGAGCCGTGGATTAATAAATTAGGAACGCGACCGATAGAAAAGAGCCGTGAATTAATAAACTAGGAACGCGACCGATAAAAAAGAGCCGTGGATTAATAAATTAGGAACGTGACCGATAAAAAAGAGCCGTATAAGAGTAATTCCTAAAGGGATAATTTAGGAGAGTAAATACCCGGACCTAAGTTACTTTAAGATAAAAGTTAATCCTGACTATTATTAGTAAGATCGATAATATTTTTAGACTCGTCGATTAGGCTATTTCTTAGCCATAGAAAATAATATTTATTTACTTATTATCTCTTACTCCGCTATCCTTATCCTACCTTAAGTAGCTAGGAGTCAGAATTCTGACTATACGGTCCTTCTTAGATGCCTATAGGGGGGAAAACCGTAGTATAAGACTTAGGGAACTAGTATATAACTTAGATAAAAACCCCTATACTCTCCTCCTTTAGGATTACTGCCTTATACGGGTACCACGGGGGCCCCGTTACTAACTTAATATATATCCGAAACTTATGGCTTTTATTCTAGGAAGCCTATAACGTTTTTACCCGTAGCGGCTTTAAAGCTAACTATATACTTAATTAACGGCGCGCGCGTAATTATCTTTTTTTTTTTTTTTTTACGCCTTCCTATAAGCCCTAGGGCTAACCCCTACGGGCCTATACTATAAGCGACTTATATATACGCTTCCTAGGGTTTAAAGCTCCCTAAGCTTCCCTGTTCTATAGCTATAGGTGGAGCTAATACGGGCTATGTGCCCACGCAGAACGCTTACGTAATAGCGTAAAAGGCTGCCTCCGTATTATAGAAGAGAGACCGCGTATTTTACTTACGCGCTTAGGGATAGCGCGATACCGTCTTCTTGTTTTCCATGGTAGGGCGACTAACTCCCCCGTGGCACCTATTAACGACTAGCGAAGCCGGGCGGAAGGTGGGTCTAACAGGCCCCCTGTTCAACCCTTATTATACATGCTAAGGCAGATAAGGGCCCCCCAGAATAGGATCCGAGTAGCGTAAAAAAGGAAAAGGGGTTCCTCTTTTACGTGCGCCTCTAGCCGGATTCGAACTAACCTGGTCCTCTAACCGTGTACTAGGTGTACCACCACTATACTATAAAGGCGTGGAAAATAATAAGTGGGTGGTATAGAAGGATAGCGAAGTTATTAATTTCTCTTATTCTGTTTAATATTTTCCTTGATTTCTATTACTTTAAGGTATGGTTTTTAGTAGTCGATAAAAGGTCGAAGATTTTTATTTAGGATATAATAAGGAGTTAAGAAATAGGTCTCCTTTTTATAAATAAACTCTTATTACCTATTTTTAAGATAGGATACTAAATAATCGTTATAAGGGAGAAAGGAGAGGCTATCCTTATAAAGAAAAGGAGGAGAGTCTAAGACTATTAGTCGAAGGAGTCTGTTTTGATTTAGAAAATACTGAATACTCCTAAGAAGCTTAATCGGCGAAGCTCTTATATTAAGAGCGTAACGCTCAAGAACTAGTAGGAAGAGAACCTCTTCTTTATTGGTTTTAAAATAGATTTGGAGCTTTAAGTAGTAAATAAAGGGGTTTATAAAACCTAGCGCCTACGTGTATTCAAGCTTACCGGGCTTATAAGCTATAAGAGTTTAGATAAAATCCATAAGCTTAACTAGAAGCCGTAGATTAAAGAAGGAGATAGTAAAAGGGGCTTAAGTAATAGAAGGCTAAGTGAATCGAATAGAGTAATATTCTATAGTACTGATAGTAGAATATAGTAATTATTAAAAAGAAGAGTAAGAAAAGGAGTGAAAGAAGAAGGAGAGGAAGCAGATATATATAGATAAATAGTATATAGAGAGACTAGTCTTAAAGCAGTAATAATAAGCTTTGCCTATTATGCAATAAACTACTTATTTATTACGTAATAGACTCTTTATTGCGTAATAGACTTTTGTCTCTGCTTGTAGCTTGTATCTCCGTATTACTAACTACCTATATTAATAATCAGGTATTAAGAGAGGTAAATTAGTATAAAGATATATATCTTTTTGCTCCTGATTCTACTGCCTATAACTGTAAAGCAGTTATTAATAGCAGATATTAATAGTATTATACTCGCGTCCTTATCCTACTATATTAGCACTACTATACTGCTAAAAGACCGCTAAGAGACCGCTAAAGGACTTATAGCCACCTTTAATAGGATAGCGATCAGTCCCTTTAGCCTATTTAGTCGACGCTTTAGACTAGCTAATATAGCGTTACTATTACGGTGGTAGCTAGCGGGGCGAGTATGCCTAGCGGCGCGCTTAAAGGATACTATTATCGCTATAAGCCGACCTTAAGCCTACCTAAAGTTAGCGTGGTATAGTTTTAGCACCCCTAGGGACACGACTTATAACCACTCTGTCTCCACCCTTATTAATAGCCGCTATAAGCTCCTAGTAATGTTTAAGGACCCGCTACTAATACTTTAGGGCTATAGCCGGAACCTATACTAATTATTAGAACCTTACTACTACCGCCCCGGCACCACTAAAACACTACTATAAGACCGACTTATATCCTTATAAGTTTAACGATTAGTAGTATACTAGTAGTATACCGCTCCCTTTCTAATAGCATTAGCGTATACTTTTATATCCTCGGGCTTATCGCCCCCGAGACGCTTAGTATATCTAAGATATCTATTTAGAGTTAGAAACGGCCGCCTATTGGTATCACTTCGGCACCCTAAGGGCGCCCCTAGGAATACCCACGGCAGGACTTATATAGCACCGGCCTTATAGTAACGCGGATTAATTATTCTTCTTCTTAGGTTATTTTTTCTTAGGAGGTATCTTAGAAGCAGTTAGCGCCGAACCCGAAACCGATATACGCGCCCCACGGCACCCCTTTACTTATAGTAACGGACTTAGATTAATTAACTGGCTATTACTATATAACTAACTATAATCTATCTTATTAGCCAGCCCTAAGACCACCGGCTTCCCGCCCGTGCTACCACTTATAAATAAACGATATTAAAAAAACAAGAAGACCCTATCTATCCATAAAGCGTCGAACACGTATTATTACCAACAACGGTATAGGGCCGGGAACGGAGACGGGAATAGAGGGGCAGGCAGCTTAAGGGAAAACCTATTATATCGCGAAGAGAGGGTTAAAGGAGGAAAAATAAGAAAAAGGGCGGAGGCCCTTAAAATTTTTAATTAACCTAACTATAGCTATAGAAGGCTACCGAATTCGGTAGGTATATATAATAAAGACAGGAGCCCCTACTAAACCCTCCGCCTAAAAGGGAGGTATAAATAAAGCCGGCTACCCTAATATAGGGAGGATTCCCGGAAAGCGGAACCGCTATAGTCCTCTTTCGGCCCCCTGTATAGTATGCCGTACCCTAGGCTAACCCGAAATCCCTAGCCTGCTACTTTCATGTTAGCTACTAGACTAGAGGTGTGATCCAGATACGTATCGAGTCACTACCGGGACCGCCGAGGCCCCGACGCGGCACCGGTCCTAATAAGGAGAGTATAGGGGTTTTTCTACCCGCACGGGTTTTTCCCCCCTATAACCAGCTAAGAAGGACCGTATAGCCTAAGCCGGCCTCCTAGATTAGTTAGAATAGCGGAGTAAGAGAATAATAATAATAATAATAATAACTTTGCGGCTATTACTTATATATGTCTTTCTTACTCTTTATACTAGTATAATTAAATATATAGTTTGTTTCGGTAAGCCAGAACTCCCTTTATTATTTTTAATCACTCTAATTATATTATTATAACTATTTAGGCACTGAAGAGGTCTGCTTCCGAGTACTAAATTATAGACGGGTATGAGTATTACTATACAAGATAGTAAAGGTAATATAAACTAGGATAAAGCCCTTTAAAAGAGGCTCCTAAAGGTACGCAGTGCTATAACCAAGGAAACGTAGCTTAAACAAAGTGACTATAATAACAATAGCAAAACTTATATACAAAAGAATAATAACTATATATAATAGTGACTATTAACTCTATCTCGATAGAGTCGTTATCTATATATAATATATACAATATATAAAAAACCATCTATCTATAATATTATGTAATATTCTAACTATATAGTACTAGAACACTAATCCATCTTTCTATTATAGGCGTTGGGTCTGCCTAAATTATAATGTCCCTATCGGCTCTTAATAAGTCTTAAGGTATAGGTTAGACGCTAAGCGCTACCAGCGCTGCTAGATTATCTTCTTATAGATATGGCTTAAGGGCCCCGTATATAATCTTCTATATAACTAGTTAATTCTAGTTAATCTAGTTATTATAGTCTTTATAGTATATAAGTCTTTATAGTATATAGAGTTAGATATTATAAGAGTTTCTATATGGGATTATTAGTAGTTTTACTTAATATACTTTCTATTTAATAGTCTTATAGGAGCTAAGACTATTAATTATCGAATATACCTATAACTATAGCATAAAGATATCGTTAATTTAGCGAGGAAGGTAGGTTATATAGTATCATCTAATCTATAGGTATGGCTCTAATCTACGTCATAGAGAATATACTATGGGTCTCGGTGCCGGACTTAGTTTATCCGAGCCCCCTTCTTCCATAATTGTGTACGCCCGACAATACTCGCCCTCTCTCCCTGTCATGCGCCGCTCGAATCAGGTACCTGCTAAGTAATTACTCCAAAATTTACTGACACATACTTCGTAGACGGTGGGCGATATGTGCTTCCATTATAATCACTACACCAGCAGCTTTATCTGTTGATCTCTTACACCCACCTTCCCTTTCCAGTTCCTGTCAGTCAACCTTATCCATCAGTTCTCACACCAGCAAGTGGTCTATCTACAATGTCTGGAAACCAGGCAGCCGGGAATCGAAACAGTACTCCAGAGGTCAACACTGCCTCCTCTCTACGGCCCCCTTCATCGAGAGCCGTCGGTGCCGCACACCATCTTCGATCCTCGGCCGACATGGCCGCCCTTCCTGCATCCTCCCCTTCCAACCGGATCCGACCTTCGTCAGACTTCTACGGCCAGCAAAGCCAGGGTCAAGGCCACATTGAGGGAGACGCCCAGGACAAGCTTGCACAGCAATGGATTGCGGATATCGATCAATACGAAATCACCCTTGAGGAGATGGCTGCCGCCACTCTTGACCAAGATTTCAAGGATGAGCTGAGTGCGATCGAGCAGTGGTTCAGGGTTCTCAGCGAGGCCGAACGCACCGCCGCGCTCTATGCTTTGCTTCAGCAAACTACACAGGTCCAGATTCGGTTCTTTATACAGGTCCTCCAGCAGATGGGAAACAGCCACCCAATGTCTGGAGTTCTGTCTCCGGCAAATTTTGATAAAGGTGGGCGTTTATGTTTTCCCGCCACTAAGCACAACACAATCTGACAAAGCTACAGATCCTATGTCAAACCGCTTAAATGATGCTATGAACAAGCTTAATGTGGACTCTGCCAGAAATTCGATGGGCCGTCCGTCAGGTACAGTAGCCAGCAAGCGTTACTCAGGCCTCGACGTGTCAACAATCAATGCAATGTTTCCCGATGCTGCCGCGGCCATTGCCACTGAAAAGGCCAAGTTTACCCAACAGACTGGGAATCCGCCCGCATCGAATCGAAACAGTACCACCGGCGATGGCCGACAAACGCTGACAACGCCAACCATTGCAGCACCGACGAAATCTCATGACTCGGGAAGTCAATCACAGACATCAGCCTGGAATGCTAATGACAATGCGAGGTCGCAGCCTAAGTCAAGCGCAGGACAGGGACAGGCGCCGATGGGTCACTTTGTTCAGCCGCCAGCCTCCGGTGTTTTGAGGTCACCTCAGACCCAAATATCCAGTACAACGACTCAAAGCACCATTTTGACGACTGGCGATAAGGCAACGGACCTACCCCTCTTGTCGCCTTATAACTCCTGCGGCGGCAACTGGGCATCAATGGTGAACACTCCGCTGGTACCCTCTTTCAATACTTCGACTACAAATGCTAGTACGAATTCGGGCAATAGCGGAAATCCGACCGGCAGCCAAGCTGATATGCTTGCTAATGCAACAGCGATGAAGTTAGCGGCCCTCTCTACGGTCAACAACCGCTTCGCCTTGGATGACGTACGAAAATACCGGCGGGCACGGTCCAATGACGGCCCCGGCACCTCGAGCCAGCCTAGTGTCCTTGGAAACACCCAGGGTCTCAGAATACCGGGTACGAATGTAGTCATGATCAACGAGCATGGTCATGTTCTGAGCCAGGAGCAGATGTTGGTTTTGCAGGCCCAGCAGCCGAACATGTCACTCGGCGGTAACCGATCTCGCCCTGCCTCTCCAGTGATACCAGTCAGCCATGGGTTTGGCCACGTACCCTTCACATCACAGAATAATGGATTCCTGAGTGCCTATGATGGGCAAGGCTCGCTGTTGAAAGGCGGAGTACAGTCTCTGACAGTTGGTCAACTGGGAGTTGGCAATCACGAAGGGTACCTTTCGGACCACTCTGATATGGTACGCGGCCGGTCACGTGGCCGCAGAGGCAGCTCCAAACCACCTGAAGATCCGACCGACCCTAGTTTGCTGCAGGACATTCCGAGTTGGCTCCGAAGTCTACGGTTGCATAAATATACTGAGAACTTAAAGGATATGAAGTGGACAGATTTGATCGAGCTGGACGACAAAGCCCTTGAGGAACGTGGCGTGAATGCGCTCGGAGCACGTCGTAAAATGCTAAAGGTCTTCGACCAGGTCAAGGGTAAGTGCATAGTACCCTTAATGATTTCCGGTTTATAGCTTAGTTATACTAATTAAAGGATAGAGGCTAGGGTGGCAGGTAAGATATAATTATAGAAGTAGTTATTAATATCTATACAGGAAGGATAACATCCTTTATATATATATATATTCTATAATAGTCTCTAGGGTCTCTGATTATAAGCCCGAATAGCTATAAAATAAGTTAGATTTCTTAATTCTAATAAATACCTAGATATATAGTTAATATATATCTATAGCCCGTTTTACTCTTAATATTCTATATTTTAAGTATTATAGGCTAATATTATATAACTATAAATAAAAATAATAATAATAATTATTATTATTATTATTATTATTATTATTATTATTATTATTATTATTATTATTATTATTATTATTATTATTATTATTATTATTATTATTATTATTATTATTATTATTATTATTATTATTATTATTATTATTATTATTATTATTATTATTATTATTATTATTAGCCTCTTATTGTTATATATAAGTTAGCTAGAGTCACGCTAAGCTTATAGAAGAGTGGGAAGACTTAGCTTAGGTGCCGGGGATAATCCTAAGAATTTAAATATCTTTTATTAAAGGCAAGAAGAGGTTAGTATAATAGGACGGCGTAAAAAGGATTAAGAGCGATAGGAAATATACTACGAATAATAACGGCTATTATAAAATAAAAAATAAAAAAAAAGAAATTATAAAAGCGATAGCGAAAATAATATTATCGATATATATAAGTTACGCGGATAGATAAGGTATATTATAAGGACCTTTTATAGACAGAACGACTGCTTAGGACCTAGATACGAATAATTATATTATTTCTCCTCTTTAAAACACTAATTAATCGCACAATTTTAAAAAGGCTCGCCTTAAGTTTTTTTCTCTTACTATGGGTTAACCCCGTGGATATAATCCGGTTCAGCACCGGATCTTCCGACTAATTACACCGTGTTCCTAGTGGGTCGCCGCGATATTATATTTAGGCCGTAAACGCCTATAGAGATTTCTCCTTTTCCTCCTTTTCTCCTTAGCTTTAGATAATTTAATTATTTAGCCTTACTTTATAAATAACTTGTGACTAGCCTTTTATATATTTAAAGCTTAACGAAACCCATACGCTACGGTAATAAAGATAGACCACTATTTCGATATACCTCCCGGCGCTCCGTCACGCCTAGCGGGCGAGTCGCCTAAGGCTATAAAGTGGAGGAGGGAAATTATTTACCCTCTATAGACTAAGGTCGTAACTTTGATTACTTAGATCTAAGAATAATAGAATACTATTAATTAGCTATTATAAACGATATAACACTAAGGGCTTGTCTGGAACGACCGTAAGTCCTACTATTCCGACCGTAACTAGTAGGCTAATAACGTGACGTCCGATCTCCCTAAGTATCACACCTAATTTGTATATAGAAGTTGATATAGGTACCGCCTATCGTGTCACTTCCCTTATCTTATCAACCATCATAATTTTCCTAGGTATATACGGACATAGGTATATAGGTATAACGTACTGGATAGGTAGGAACCAGGCACACGGGCAGATAAATTCCTTGCTATATCATAATTTAGGGCTTATTTTAGCTGAGTTTAGGGGCGAAATGGATGTGTTGATAGGTAGGGAGGTAAGGTGGAAGACGCGAATTGAATAGACGTTGTACCTACCAAGGTAGGTAGGCGTACGTTATAGGGTACGAAGTAGTTATACGAAGTAGTTATACGAAGTAGTTTTACGAAGTAGTTATACGAAGTAGTTATACGAAGTAGTTGTATAAAGTAGTTGTACGAAGTAGTTATACGAAGTAGTTATACGAGGTAGTTATACAAAGTAGTTGTACGAAGTATCTACGGTACTTTGCGTTATCGCGTAGACCCACTAAGACCCACTAATTACGGTCGGAATAGTAGGACTTACGGTCGTTCTAGTTAAGCCCAAAACTAATAATATATAGCTACGCCGCGCTTAGTTACCTTATCGGAAAAGGCTATATAAGGCCCTTAACCGTCTACTTTAATATCCACGCCTAACCTAACGCCCGTCTTAAACCCCCGGACTAAGGCCTCCTATTATTATAGAAGTTTAATAGTAAACACTTAGAGTATATAAGCTAGTTATTCGAGATTCGGGAGAAGCTCCTACCAGATTAATTCCTTTTCTAGAGCCCTCGCGAGAAGTGGTATATTATTAACGCCTGCCTAAATAAAGCCCCTCGCCGTATTATCGCCTCTTTTCAGGCCGTAGGCGGAACTAACGGTTAATATAACCCTAAAGACTTTCTTAACTACCTTAACTATATATATAACGATATTAACGAATAACCTTATATAGCTAATACCCTATAAATATTATAGTAGCGCGAGGACTAAGTATTAGGGACCTTTATACCCGGCTTCGAATAATAACTAGCTATCGCTAGGGGAGGTTAATAGGATAATACTATAAAGATTATATTCCTAGAGGGAGCTTTTAGTAGCCGCCTCAGTGCTACACTTATTACCACGAAACTTCTAAATAACTACTACGCCTAGGTAATAGAAGTATAGAGTATCGCTTAAAGACTTAAAGCCCTCACTATAAGACTATAGTCTAACTAAGTACCCCGTAATAATAATAATAATAACTATACTCGCGACTATAATAGCGATATAAAGATAGGAGGAGTTAATTAAGTATAGACTAAGCGAAAAGAGATAAGAGAGTGCTATAACTATAGAAAGAAGGGATACCTTACTTAGAAATACTGCTTAAAGAAGAAAGACGCTAAAGATTAAAAGGAGAGCCGTGTATCTAAGGTCTCGGCGACCTTAGATAATAAGACGACCTGTATAGGAGTTATTAATAATAATAAAGACTTAGAAAAAGAAAAGCTTTAGTATAAAAGCGGGTATTAGAGCCTACCGTAAAGGAATAAAGGGATTATAAAGAGTTTATATCTTAGTCACGTAGTAGTTATTTAGCTTTTCTATAAGCGCAGATAAATAAAAAGTTAATTACCGCTCTTATAGATACTATATATAACTATTATATAGCTATAAGCGAACGTTTTATAAAATCCCTCCGCCTCTTATTAATAGATAAGACTAGAAGACTCCTTTTAGGGTTCTCCGATACTATAGGGTCTACTAAAAGCTTAGGTATTACCGTATACGATCTTAAGATTAGTGGATATATATACCGACTATTCGCTTATATAATACTAGTATTAGATTATAACGTGTTCCCAGGAAAGCCCTGGATAGAATATAATAGTATTACTTACTATATAAAGAGGCATCGCCTCTATTATAGAGGGCCTCGGATAGATATCCGATTATAAGGCGAAAAAGAGCCCTGTGATATTAGAGTAATTCGTGAAGCTAAAGTAATAACCGGATCGGTGTTTACCGGTATTATACGCCGGTTATAAAGGAAATAACGGTTCGGAAATAAAGAATTTATACTCTATACGGTTAGTATTAAAGATATCGCTAAGGCCCTTTATAATAAGTCCCTAGTCGACCCTCGGAAGTATATCCCGGAAAAGATCTTATAACGATTTCCTGATTTATTCTTAGACTTATAAGCGAACTGCCTCCCTCCTTACCGACCCAGAGTTAACTATAAAGTAAACCTTATATAAGGACCCGATGGTAAGGAGCTAGAACTACCCTAGGGCCCTCTCTATAATATATCTAGAGAAAAGCTACTAGTCCTATGGAAGACCTTTACTGACCTAATGGAGAAAGGGTTTATACGGGCTAGTAGCTTTACCGCTAGGGCTCCGGTTCTATTCGTGAAGAAGCTAAGAGGCGGGCTACGATTCTATTATAATTACCGTACCCTAAACGCGATTATATAAAGGGACTATTACCCTCTCCTACTAATCACTAAGATACTCCGGAACCTAGAATAAGCTAAGTGGTTTATAAAGCTTAATATAATCTCCGCTTTTTATAAGATCCGAATAGCCGCCGGCTATAAAGCGAAGACCGCGTTCTAAAGCCGATTCGGTTTATTTAAATAGCTAGTATACCCCTTTAGACTAAGTAGCGCTCCCGCGTCCTTTTAATAATATATTAATAAAACACTTTAGTATTACCTTAATACCTTTATTACCGCGTATATTAATAATATCCTAATCTACTTAAGTGAATCCCTTTATAACTATAAAAAAAGGTTAAACTAGTGCTATAATCTCTAAGCGACGCCGGGTTAACGCTTAACTTAGCGAAGTATAAGTTTAGTATAAAGGCTATAAGGTATCTAGGGTTTATAGTTACGGCCGGTTAAGGTGTTTTATATAATTCCAATAAACTAAAAGCGATCCGAGAATAAGAAGCCCTAACCTTAGTAAAGGGAGCCCGAAGCTTCCTAGGCTTTATAAACTATTACCGTATATTTATAAAGAACTTCGCTTATATTATAGTAGCCTTCATAAGACTAACGAAGAAAGACTAGGCGTTCTCCTAGGGTCCCGATAAGTAAGCGGCTTTTAAAGAGGTTAAGAAGAAGTTCTAGGAAAAGCTAATCTTATAATAATAGGTCTTAGGTAATAAGACCTTTATAGAAACCGATTACTCGGGATTTATATTAGGAGGCGCTTTAACTTAGGAAGATAAATAGGGATACCGCTATATAGTCGCCTATTACTCGCGACGACTTATAAGAGCCGAGTATAACTACCCGACTTATAATAAGGAGATACTAGCCATTATAAGCTACGTAACGTATTAAAGAGCTAAGCTCCTAAGTTATAGTGGCTTTATAATCCTATATCACTATAAGGCACTAGAGTACTTTATAATAAAAAAGATACTTAATAAAAGATAAAGCTAATAGGCCGGTAAGTTAGCGTAATTCGACTTTATACTAGAACACTATAAAAGTACTAATAACTATATAGCCGACGCCCTCTCGCGAAGGGAATAAGATAAACCAAAAGACTTCTTAGATAAACGGAAATAGGTATAGTATATATAATTAATCCCGGAGACCTTAATCCTAATAAAGATCCGTCTCCTTTGCGAGAACCTATAGGTATTCGAAGCTAACGATAAGCTATAAGAACTATAGGACTCTGCTATAAAGGAGGACGACTAATACCCCCTAGCTATTTAAGCTATATCCGGAGGCGATCGATAATTCCCTCTCTTATTAGGTCTCCGAGCTTAGATCGCTAAGTACAGGATTACTTTATAAGGGTTACTAACGTTCCGAGACCGCCTATAGGTACTAGCAGCCTACGAAGGGAGTATACTATAAACCCGAGTAATCTAGGCTATATATAACTCTATAATCGGAGGCTACTAAGGGTAAGAGAATATAATCGTTTTTATAGCGAGACGCTTCTTTTAGCTAGGGATAAATAAAGATATACGTAGGTTTATATAGAACTACGATATCTATAACTAAAGCTATACGTAAAGGAATACTAGACGGGGACTCTTAAAGCTATTTCTAATTCCTGAATAAATAAGAAGCGACCTATTAATATACTTTATAACAGACCTGCTACTAGCTAAAGAGAGGAAGTATAGGTACTTATAGGTTATAACCGACCGATTAATAAAGGTTATTACCCTTAAAGCGATAGACTCTATAAAAGCAGAAGCCTATACTAAAAGGTTTCTATACTATTATTTTTGATTCCATAGTATACCTTATTTAATTATAAGCGATAAAGGCTCTAACTAGATAAGCCGTTTCTGGCGGTACTTTTTAGACTAGCTAGGATTAAATAACGATTAAGTATAGCCTATTACCCCTAGACCGACGGCGCTATTAAGCGAGCGAATTAAAAGGTATAGGCGTACCTCTAAGCTTTCATTTACTACGCCTAAGACGATTAGGATAAGCTACTACCTATAGCTTAACTAGCGTTAAATAATTAAGAGAGTTTAACTATAAAGATAAGCCTATTCTTTTTAGAATACGGTTACTATATTAACCCGATCTAGATCCATAAAGAATTAAGTAGCGATAGTTAAGAGTTTATAACCTATAACCTGCTACGTCGCCTTTAGGAAGCCAAGGAGTTCGCCTAAGCTATAATAGCGGCTATATAACTATAATAAGAAGAGTCCGTGAATAAACGTTATATCCCCGCTAAACAGTTCTAAGAAGGCGACCCTATATAGCTTTTATTCGCGAATTATTTTACCCCGCGACCGTCGCGTAAATTAAGCTGGTTATATTAGAAGTATAGGGTAACTGGAGTTATTAACTTATATATAATAGAACTAAACGTACGTTTAAATATATACCCGAGGTTCTATAGACCTCCTACAGCGTATAAGCGAGGACCCGCTTCCTAGCTAAGTTCTACACGACCCTTAACCTGGCCTAATTCGTGACGGCTTAGAAGAGGATAAATAGATAGTAGAAAAGATTATATACGTTAGGAATAGGAAGGTAGGTAAAGGCGTAATAAGAGAGTCGTTAGTAAAGTAGGAAGGATATGCTTAAATATCCTAGGAACCGATAGAGTCCCTATAAGAGCTAAGCGCCCTAGATCGTTATAAAGAGAGGTACGGCCCGATTAAGACTAAAAATAGACCCCGTGAACGTTACGAAAAGAAGAAGGGTTATAGGAAGAATAGTAAGGATTAAATAAAGGTTAGAATAATAGTAAAGCCGCTTATATTAATTAAATTAAGGCGGATAAGCCCCGCCCCTAGCTGCCGGGTTTAGGTATTAAGATTAATATCGTTATAACTGCCTTTATAACCGTTATCGCTTTTAGGGATAATAAACGATAGCGTAGACAACGCGACCTTAGCCTACCTACCCTTTTCCTTTCCCTTAAAGGATTTAATATCCTTTACTGCGATATTTATAACCCTCATAATAATCTTAACTACCTATATAAACCGGTTGAACCGGTATAGGCCTTCTACCCCCGTGAAGGTAATCGTTACGCTAAGAGGGGGTGCAATAATAATAGGGGGCGCCGGGATAAGTATAGGTCTACCTGCTATAATATAAGAGTCTCTACGCGGGGGGGGGGGGGGGGGGGGGAGGCGGTAATATATACTAATAAAGCGAGGCTTACCGGCTCCTAAGTTAATAAGTATCGAGATAGACTTATCCTCCTATAAAGTACTAGAAGCCTTTTATAAGACCCCCGACGCCTTTTAGAAGGCTAAATAAGCCGCTATAAGCGCCTTTATCGCCTTAAGGCAATAAAAGGTGTCGTTATTAACTAACTTTACCGTCTTTAAAAGTGCTACCGATAGACTAGCTATCCTAGGCGGAGGACGAAGGTATTTATAACCGCCCTTTAACTAATTATAGTATTTAGGGTCGGTTAACCTTACTCTAGGTCCCGATTAATCGCGGTAGCGCCGCCTATCCTGGCTAACGGTAACTGCTTTTATATACGTATAGTAGAAGTCCTTACGGGCTCCTTTAGAAGGATATTTTATCCTGTAAGCGCGCTTTACGGGGCTCTTAACCACCATAGAAGCATCGCCCACGGAATGCTTACCCTTAGCCTTAGTGGCTCGGGCTAACTAGGCGCGGTGGTTTATAGCCGAGGCAGGAGTAGTAATCTCCTTACTAGCCAGGGCGGGAGTAGGTGCCTCCTTACCGGTATTATTATTATTATTATTATTATTACTAGCCCCCTATATTATATATATAAGTTAGTAAAAGTCGCGTAAGGCTTATAGGAAGAATAAAAAGATATTTAGGGGCCGGAGATAATCCTAAAAACTTAAATATCTTCTAGAAAGAGGGATAAAGAGTTGGAATCATAAAATAGCGTGCGAAAGAGTTATAGGTGATAGAAAACGTAGTACTAATAGTAATAGATATTATTAAAGAAAAGAAGAAAAATAGAACTATAGAGGTAATAGCGAAGTTAGTATTATTAGTATCAGTAAGTTATACGGCCAGGGAAAGTATATTATAAGGGCTCCTTTTATAGAAGGAACGACCCTATAGCCGGGCTATAAATAATAATAATATCCTTATTCGGAACGTTAATTTATCATATAATTATAAAAACGTCTCGCCTCGAGTGCTCGTTAATAAGTAAAGGGGTTATTTGGGATTAAAGAGCTATTTAAGGTCGTTATTTCATCGATAAAAAGGCGTTATTTAATTAAATAATAACGCTTTATTAACCTATACCGAAATTCGATGTCTTACTAAGGGGAGGAGGGGGGTAATATTACGGGTTGACCCTATGGATATAATCCGGTAGAGCACCGGATCTTCCGATTCATTATACCGTGTTCCTAATGGGTCGCCGCGATATTATATTTACGTCGTAAGCGCCTATCGAGATTTCTCCTTTTCCTCCTTTTCTCCTTAGCTTTAGATAATTTAATTATTCAGCCTCACTTTATAAATAACTCGTGACTAGTCGCTTATATCTCTTTAACCAATAAATAAAGCTATAAAGGATTATTTGAAAGGAAAGAGACTGCCTAAGGACTATTATTTAGTTAATAAAAGCGAATAACGATCGCTAATACTTTACCTGCCTATACTAAGTTTATAACGGTCACGAAGAGATGGAACGGAAGAGGAAGGTCTAGAGGAATAGAGGCAGTTTGAATTATAGAAGACTATGAAGACTATAGAAGTAAGATTCAGAGAGACAGAAAAAGGAAAGGAAGAGGGAGGCGGGCAGCCTAGTATATATAACCCTTTCCTACAGCTTATTTAAGCTACTGATTTAGTATCTAGACCCTCGAAGTATAGGTAAGGGTCCGTGGGTTTCTCCGAAGGTCCTAAAGGTCCCTGGGTTACTCCGAACGTCCTAAAGGTCCGTGGGTCTACCTGGGGTCCCGGGGGACTCGGGAGGACCCTGGAGGACTCAGGAAGTCCTTAGGGGACTCGGGAGGACTCAGGAAGTCCTTAGGGGACTCGGGAGGACTCAGGAAGTCCCTGTGGGACTCGGGAGGTCCTTAGGGGACTTAGGAAGTCTCTGACTTATAGGAGGTTTCGTATATCGTACTATACCGTAAATAGATATATTTATTTTCTGGGTATAGTACTAACACCCCCCGTAAGCTGACTCCTATATAATAGGTGCAGCTTAGCTAGTTATTTCATAGTCTATATATTTTTAAGGCGAGGAAAAAAAAGAAAACCTCTGTCTTTGTTATAGTATAGGGAAAAATTAAAAAAACCCTTCTTAATTTTATTCTAGGAAAACCTATTTATAGGTAAAAAAACCTAGTATTTAACTTCTTTTATTTCTTTATAAGGTAGTAGGTTATATTTGGGTAGTGTATCATCTTTATAACCTAGGTTTATATAACCGCAGAGTGTATTATAAGTCTCTTTCAGTAGCCCTTTAGTTATTATATCGGATATATTATATTTAGTGTTTATATATACTACCTTTATATTATTTTCCTATAGTTATTGTCTATAGAAGTGAAACTGTCTATCGATATGCTTTACTCTTTTATGAAATTCCGGGTTTTTAGCGACCTTTTTAGCACTCTCGCTGTCTATAAGAATAGTAGGAATCCTCGGTTTATTATTACTGAATCTTATATTAAGGTTATTTATGAGTTTAGTATATAGATTATATATATAGATTCCTTCTTTTATAGCCTCGGTTAGAGCTATATATTCGGCTTCTGTTGTTAATAAAGTAACGACTTTCTGTTTTAATAAGGTCCAGCTAATAGGGTTATTTATTCCTACGCAGTATATATATCCTGAGGTAGACGTTCTATCTTCGAGAATATCTAAAAAGCTGGTATTAGAGTAACCGTATATATATAGGTTATCTCTTTTATAGTTATATAGAAGACCTATATTAGGATATGCGTTTATATAGGCCCGAACTCTATTTAGTACTATAAAGTGTTCCTTCGAGGGGTTACTTATATATCGGGCATACTTATTAATAGCATAGGTTATATCGGGCCTGGAGTAAAGAGCTAGATATAGTAAAGCTCCTACTTCTTGTTGATATTTCTTTATATCTTCTTTTAACGCCTGTTCAGGGTTTGGTATTAGGACCTGTTTATAAATACATAGTGTATCTACCTTTTTAAGAGCTCGTTTATTATACCTTTTTAGTATTTTATTCGTATATAGTAGTTGGCTTATAGAGAGTGTCTTTTTCGTTGTATTTATATTTATTTTGTTGCCTAGGAAGGTGTGTACTTCACCTAAGTCTTTCTAGTGAAATATCTTTAGATATCTCTTTATAAACGTGATCTATTATAGTATCTAAAGGACTTATAACCACGATATTATCTACGTGGCAAAGGAATATAGCTTAGTCTCCTTTATTATGATATATAAAAAGTCCTTTATCAAACTCGGAGACTATACAGCCTAGTTTAGTTAAGATTTTAACTAGGAAGTTATACTAGAGTCTAGGGCTCTGTTTTAGGCCGTATAAAGCTTTATTTAGCTTATAGATAGTTATACTATTTCCTTCTTATTTTTCAAAACCCGTTGGTTAAACGGTATATATCAGAGTATCTATATCAGTATATACGAAAGCGTTTATTACGTCGAACTGCCTGAATTTCTAGCCTAAGGAAACGCCTAATAGGAAGGTAAGTCTATATGCTTCGGGTCTATAGGTTATGGAAAAGGTTTCTAAGTAATCGATTCCGAGTACTTAATTAAAGCCTTGTATAACCTATCTTGCTTTGTATTTTATTGGTTCTCCTTTATTATTTAGTTTTATTTTATAGACCCATCGTCCGCCTAGGACGTTGTATTTTTCCTTTATTTTATTAAGGGGCGTATCTTTTATAGTTATTAAATCCCAGGTCTTTCTTTTTCCTAGTTCTGTTATTTCTGCTACTATAGCGTCTATCTATTATGATTTATCTAAGCTTTATAGAGCCTTTTTATAGGTAGCTGGTTCTGATGGAGAGTTTATAGTTAAGAGGTAGTAAGGCTCTATTTAAAACTATAGGTTTCCGAGAGTGGTATCTTCTATTAAATATAATAACGCTTATTATTTTTATTATTAACTAATATATAGTGTTTAAAAGCCGACTTCGGTTTCGAAGGTATTTTAACTTATATACTAGAGTGGCCGGTATGTTTAGGTCTATTACGAGTATTTGTATCTGGGTTATCGCAGCCTATTACTGCTCGTAGACTCTTTAGTCTATTTTATATGGTATTTTCTTCTTTAGTTTGGATAGACTTAAACGGTTATTTTAGGACCTATTATTATATAGTTTTTTCTAGAAGCTAATAAGGCTTTAGGTTAGAAACCTGTTCTTCTTAGAGAGAGATATTACTAGTATTTAGGTCTAAAGAAGAGTATATAAACTGATTTTCTAGTATATATACGTCTCTAAACTAACCAATTCTTCTTCAGACTGGGTTATATCTTATACTTATAATCGTTAAAGCCGATAAGGGCACCACGAATAGCTCTGCTATCTAGTTTCTTCTAGTTCGGGTCGTTGTTTTTATAGTAGGCTATAGAGCCTTAGACCCGAATATAGTTTATATTAGGCTTTTTCTTTTTAACTATCTTAAAAGGGGTCTTAAAACCTATAGCTGAATTTAAGGTCCTATTATATATATATACTGCTAAATATACAGTATCTTCCTAAAGGTATCTAGGTAGTCCTAAGTGGAAAAGCAGGATACGAACCTTTTCTATTATAGTTCTAATAGCTTATTCGATCGAGCCTTAAGTCTTATAGGTATATAGTGGTTTTATATTATGTTTTACGCCTTAGAAGAGGCGCTTAAAGGAGGCGTTTATGAACTCCTTTCCACCGTCCGTATCTGTTTCTTTTATTTTTATATCATAGTTATTATTTTCTACTAGTATTTTCTATTCTTTTATAGCTAGAACGACGGTTATTTCTGATTTATTAGGTAGTAATTTTGCCTAGAGGAACCGGGTGGAACGGTCTATAATTAGTAGGATCCAGCGCTTCTTATTATAAGTTATTGGTTCTATTAGGCCGTAGAGGTCTATATATACCTTTTCGAGGTAGGAGAAGTCTTTATGTTTATTTACTAAGTCTTTATTAGCTAGTATAATAGCCTTACTACGGCGGCAGGCATTATAGCTGTTTATATCTATGATTTCTTATTCTGATACTTTAAAGTCCTTAAAGAGAGAGGTATTATTATATAAGTTTTTTAAGGTAATAGGGTTTATATAGCCTATTCTATGATACTATAGTTATATAGTCTCCTTTATTTTTACAGTTCTTTTCTTATTATTTCTGTCTCGTTGTTTCCAGATGTCCAGTTTTTTATTTTCTTGGTTTCTTTGTTTCCTTATTCTTTATTCTAGGCTTTATAGGATTTCCTTTATTATATTGATTTCTTTATTTCTACCTTTTAGGATAACTAGCCTAGCTATAGCCTAATAAAGTCCTCTACAGAGTCTAGCTCTTATATATATATATATAAAGGGACTCTTTTATTATTTTATTTTTAAAAAGAATAAGCTGTTTATTATTAAATAAACCTCTGACTCTGCTATTAAGGTGTAGGAGACTTATTATATTAGTTCCTAGTTTAGGAATATAAAGTCACTCTTTTAGAAATAGTGTTTTTCTAGTATCTTTAAACTTCCTAATATAGTTTCCTACGCCTATTATCTTTATTATATTTGCTTATCCCTAACTAGTAAGCCTAGTAGTGGTTTTATATATAAAGAAAAGAGATTTATTATTATTATATAGCAGGTAGCTCCGCTATCTATATAAAAATTTAAGTCTAAACTAAACCTATTCTCTGCCTAAATCCTGAAAATCCTTTTAACTATCTACCTATATTCCGGTTAGTATTTAGAGTATTCTAGGGATTTTGGGTTATTATACTTACTTTTTTAACGTCTATTATATCCTCGGCTTCCGGGTTCGGGAGGATATCTTCGAACATAATCGATTTATCTCCTTTCCCTTCTTCTTCGGGTTCTTTTAGTTGCTTTTTAAGGATTATATTTATAGAATCCTTATTATTTACGAGTATCTAAAGCAGTTAGTTCTTTAAGAGAGCCATAATAGCGTCCTCCCTTTTCTTATACTAGGGATTTAGGGACCTGGATCTGCCCCTAGAAGAGGAGGAGGAGGAGCACTTAGTGCTCTTAGAGGCTCGATTCTGCTGCTTTTTCCCGGTATTTTCCTTTATAACCCAGCCTTTAGGAGCCTTATCTAGGTAGAGGAAATAATAGTTAGACGAGATATAGCCGGGTTTCTTATAGTTCTTATTAAATAATCCCTTAGTCTTTTTCTAGGGTTTTTTAGACCCTTTAACGAGGAGAGTGTTATTTACTAGAGAACGTTCTATTTTCCGGGAGGCGTCTATTAATCTAGTAACGATTTTATTTAGTGTATAACTCTGGATATCGTGACGGAGGGCCTAGGTAATCTGGTTAGTAATAGAGTTATATCTCTTATCTAGGGCGTTAAGAATCCACGTATAAATCACCTTATTAGGGAAGGAAATCTCCTTTCCTTTTAGAGCTATTAGATTTTCTTAAACCTTATATAGGAAGGATTCGAGGGTTTTATAGTCTAAGGGGAAATTATTAAAGAAGGTCCCTAGGGTATTAAAATCAGCTTAGAAGCCTTTCCTTTCGTATAGACTTTTTAGCTTTTCCTAGACTTTATAGGCCCTATCTAGCCCTTAAACCTAGGCAAGAGGTCCTTTAGAAAGGGTGGAGAGTATTTTATTAGTAGCCTTAAAAGAGTCTTCCTTCTGCTTTTAAGAGGGATTCTATAGAGGTTTAGTTATATTATTTAGGAATTTCCCTTTATAGGCAAAATAAGCGTCAATAGATATCCTCTAGTAAGGAAAATCGGCACTGCCTTATAGTTTCTTAACTGTGGGGATAAAATCCTTACTAGTTATCTTCCTAGCTTTAAAACGGTGGTCTTTTTACTAGTATTAGAAAGGGAGAAGTGGAATTACCCGATTTTTAGTTCTAATTACCCGAGGGGTTAGATATAGGGGTGAAAAGTGGGTCTAAAGCGGGGAAAAGTGGGGCCACGTAGTAGTATAGTTCACGGATATTACAAAAGTGGAGCCGTTTCTTATATATCACGAAGGAGAGATTGGCTTTTTTTAGAGACTAGGGTTTATAAGCCACGTAATATTATAGCCTTTATAGGGCTATAGTGGGGCGGTATAGCTGCTATATAGGGGGTATAGATGCTAAGACTTAACTATTCGGAACGGGGTCCCGTTATAATATTTTTCCGTTTTTTCGGAAAAGGAAAAAGGGGAAAGGGGAAAAGGGGTTTAGCCTAAAAAGGGCTTTAGAGGTGGACCTAGTTAACGGCGGCCTAAAGAGGGCTTTAGAGGTGGCCTAAAGAGGGCTTTGGAGGTGGCCTAAAAAGGGCTTTAAAGGTGGATTTTAGGGTAGAAGTTGCCTGAAAAGGACTTTAAGGGTGGAAGGAAGAGGGGATCTAGAAATTCCTTTGCTTTTCCGGGCTTATAACCTTTATAACGGTCACGAAGAGATGGAACGGAAGAGGAAGATCTAGAGGAATAGAGGCAGTTTGAATTATAGAAGACTATAAAGACTATAGAAGTAAGATTCAGAGAGAGAGAAAAAGGAAAGGAAGAGGGAGGCGGGCAGCCTAGTATATATAACCCTTTCCTACGGCTTATTTAAGCTACTGATTTAGTATCTAGACCCTCGAAGTATAGGTAAGGGTCCGTGGGTTTCTCCGAAGGTCCTGAAGGTCCCTGGGTTACTCGGAACGTCCTGAAGGTCCGTGGGTCCACCTAAAGATCTATGGGTCTACCTGGAGGTCCGTGGGCCTACCTAAAGGTCCGTGGGTCTACCTGGGGTCCCGGGGGACTCGGGAGGACCCTGGAGGACTCAGGAAGTCCCTGGGGGACTCGGGAGGACCGTGGAGGACTTAGGAAGTCCTTAGGGGACTCGGGAAGTCCTTAGGGGACTCGGGAGGACTCGGGAAGTCCCTATAGGACTCGGAAGGTCCCTGGGGGACTTAGGAAGTCTCTGACTTATGGGAGGTTTCGTATATCGTACTATACCGTATATAGATATATTTATTTTCTGGGTATAGTACTAACACTAAGGACTAATAACTCACTAAGGGGGGAGGGAGGTAATATTATAAGTTAACCCTATGGGTATAATCTAGTAAAGTCCGGATCTTCCGATTAATTGTATCGCGACCCTAGTAGGTCGCTGTAATATTATATTTAGGTCGCGAGCACCTATAGAGATTTTCTCTTTTCCTCCTTTTCTCCTTAGCTTTAGATACTTTAATTATTAGGCCTTACTTGATAAACCACTTGTGATTAGCCGCTTAGAATAACCTATTAGAAGCATAGCTTATTAAGTAATATAGTCCCTTAAATAGTAAAATAAATTTATAATTAATTATTATTATTATTAATATTATTATTCTCTTACTCCGCTATTATAATTAGTCTAGGAACCCGTTTAGCCTATACGGTCCTTCTTAGCTAGTTATAGGGGGGAAAAACCCCTCCGGGTAGAAAAACTCCTATACTCTCTTTATCTGGAATAGTGCCGCTTTAGGACTATCGCGGCACCGGTAGTAACTCGATACGTATCTGAATTATACCTCTAGTCTCGTGGCTAATAGGAAAGTAGCAGGCTAGGGAAAAGGTTAGCTAAGGGAAAGGTTAGCCTGCTTAGGTAGGGGGTTAAATGCCAAAAAAGGACCGCTATAGTGCCGTACCTCTAGTAGTCTCCCTGTATCGGGGTAGCCAGCTTTATTTATGCCTTCCTATTTATAAGAGTTTAGTAGGTGCACCTGCCTTTATTATATTTACCTGCTATATTTAACAGGGTTCTATAGCAATAGCTAGGTTAAATAAAAGACTTTAGGGACTAACGCCCTTTTTAATGTTTTCTTTATTTAACCCTTATTTCGTGTTTCTATAAGTTCTGCCTTCTTAAGCCTCCCCTTTACCGTCTTTATTCCCGACACGATACCGTAGTTTATTAATCATAGGTGGCTAGCTAGCGTTACTCTAGTTAGAAGTTTTTTTTACCTTATCGTAAGACTATTTATAAATAGTAGTATAGGCGGGGGCTCGGCGGTCTAGGGCGGGCTAAAAAAATGTATTATAGGTAATTAAACGATAATTAATAGTAATTAAATATATCAGTATCTTTATATTAATTATTAAAGAATAACGGATAGGATTCGAGCCACCCGACGCGTAACTTAAGTAAAAACGACGAAACTAACCGGAGAAGGAACCTAACTCCCTCCTTTACGCCGCGATAGCACCGAGTAGAAGCCGCGGTGCGGACGCGGGGGTAGATACGATAGAAGGGGTGGTGGCGACCGGCTTACCACCTAAAAATTCTATAAACCGCCCCTACTAATAATAACTATTACTCGACTCCTATCGCCTAAACCAGGGTAATACCGTAAATAACCGAACTAAGACCGATACGGGGGCTCCGTGGGCCCTTAAAACGAAAATCTAATAAGTTAAGACGTTAATCCAAAGTCTATTAGCTAATAGGAATATAATTAATTAGGTTATAGAGCTAGTAAAGGAGCTTATTAAGCTACGCTGCCTTAATAGCTAGAGTACCGTAATAGCCCTAATTATATACCTCTACGCTACTATTCAGAGCACGATTAGGGAAGAACTCCGAAAAGGAATAAAGCTAACCTAGGCTATAGTGGCCGTATCGCTACCTATTATAGCGCCCTTATAGGACCTAGCCCCCCCTAAAGTGATTTTAGCCCGATACTATAAAAAACTAATTATTAAATATAAAGACTAGCTAGACTAGGTACTTTTAGCCTATATACCTAAAGAGATTATCTAAGCTATAAATATAGCCGCTAGCCGCGATAATACCGTGGCGGCTTAAAGGTTACCTAGCGGCGATATATACCTAACCTTTACTAAAAGGGTATAATAATAGTCCACCTTCGCTAACTACTAGGTCGAATAGGCCTTTAGCGCCGGAGCTAAGCTAGCTACCCTAACCTACTTAGTCCTAGTAAAAACTATCCCCCGCTTAATCCTAGGTCCCCTAACCAAAAATAAGCTCCTATAATCCTTACGCACCTTTAATCCCGATACGAAAATATACCGAGTAAGGACCCGGCTCCCCCGATATAGCACCGGTAAGGTAGCGATACTACTTATTAAGACTACCACGCCGGAAGGCGCGGAAAGCCTTATATAGAATAGCCTCCTTTTCGAAGGTAATAGCTTCCTATATAAGCCTTATAACCCGGATATAAACCTTTTACGGTGCTATACCTGCCTATAATTCGGGTATAGGGCCGCCTAATACCTAAAGGCAAAGAAGCGGTACTGTTATTATACTAAACCCGAGTCTATTTATTAGGATAGCTTTAAGAACTGCCTAGCGTTGGCCCCAAAAGCTACCCGGAGGTACGCCGCTTATAACGGGAACTATAAAGCCTTTAACGATACCTATTAAGTTAGAAAATAAAAAGCCGCGAGAGCCCGGGAAGTATATAAATACCGGGTAAAAGAATTTAATATCTCGAGGTAGGCTAAGGCGGCGTATTAGCGATCCCGCCCCCGCTATCCCTTACCCTCCCCCTCCCCTACCCTATTATAGGCCGCCCTTATCCGCTATAGCCCTAGCCGCCCGCTAAAAAGACCCCGCGAATACCCCCCGGCCTTTAGACCCCTAAAGCCCTTCCTTATCCCCCGTAGAACCGACCTAACCCCGACACGAGATACCTAGGAGGCTATACTAGCCGGGTCGACCTTAAACCCCCCCCCCCCCCCTAAATAATAAAACTCCGTGTCCTAATATAGAATATAGGGGCTAAATAGGCCTAAGCGGAGCTTCCGCTATAGGCCCGTACTAAGTATAATATAATAGCTATCTAAGAGCTAGGGCTTAACCCCTTTATAAAGGGACCTAAAGCCCTAAGTAAAGCTCCGTACCTCCTAATCTAAGGAGGCGGTAAAGCCCGGCTTTATATCTATAAACGATACCCCCTTAGTACGTGGATATAATAAGCCTACCGGGACTCCTATACGGTTACCTTCGGCGTAGGTAACTAAGCTATCACGATTTAGTTAATCTACTCTAAGAACTATTAATCCGCCTTTACCCTATAGTATACCCCCCTAACTATAAATCTTATAAGGGCCCCGCCCTAGGGCCGCTATATCCTCCTCGGAGACTTTAACCTCTATTATCCCCTCTAGGCTAGCTACCCTAGATTCTATCCTAAGTCTAGTACCCTTTTTAAGCTAACCGCCCGCTAAAACCTTAACCTAGTTACCCCCCCCGGGATAACCACTTAGTATAGGCTAGGCCGGTAACTAAGCACTATTAACCTTATCTAGGCGTCCTAGGGGCTCCGCTATAGCTATAACGGTATAGATAGTAAGGTTATCGGATCGGACTACCTCTCCTAAACCACGACTATCCACCTTAGTATAGACCGCTTTACTAATACGGCCCCGCTATAGCCCCCCGACCGCCCTTACTAGGTATAAAAGGAATTCGTACCCTCCTTTACCTATTAGGCGGCCCCTAGGATTCTCTTATAACTAGGCCCCCTAATAATACCCTTTAATATTAATAAAGCCCTTAACTAGTTAATATATAACCTTATTATCGTTACCGATTAGATAGCCCCGCGATACCGACCCGGCCCCCCTAGCCGCCTACCTTGCCCGTGGTAGACCGATAAACTAATATCCTTAACCTAAAAGGCCCGTAAAATATATAGGCGATATATAGCGAGGAAATCACGGAATAGATAGGAGGAGTATAAGTAAGCCGAGCTCCGCCGCGATAAAGCTATAGCGGCGGTAAAAAGGCAGTATTAGCGTTACCTCCTTTACTTAACCTAAGCGAATAACGGGCTCCTTTAAAGGCTTTAAAGATAGGCCCGAACTAAGGGATATTAACCGCCCGGGCCCCTTACTATACCCCCGCTACGCCGCGACTAGGGCGATCCTATAATATCCTATAGCGAGAAGGCAGATATCCTATACACTAAGTTTCCCCCCCCCCCCCCCGGAGACTCGGACCCTAGGCCCTTAGGCCGGGCGTACCCCTTTAGGTAGGATATAAACCGGACCGTTACCGTGGCGGATATTTAGGGCCGCCTCCGCTAGACTAAACTATAGGCCGCCCCCGGCCTAGACGGCTTCCCTGCGGGCCTCCTAAAGGCCTACGGCCTAGTCTTATATTAGATCCTAGCCACGATCCTCTTAGCCTACTTAGCTATAAGTTACTTCCCGCGCTACTACTATACCGTTACCGTTGTGATTATCCGAAAGGAAGGCCGCTTATAGGGTAACTATAAGATAGCTAGAGGCTAGCGACTAATCTCCCTCCTTAATATAATCGGAAAGTTACTTAAAGGTATTATAGCGGACCGCTTTATAGCCGTAACGGAGGAATACCGGCTACTCCCTAATAGCTAGATAGGGAATAGACCTAGGCGTAGTATAAAGACGGCTATCTAGTATACGATAAAAGCCGTTAGGGCCGCCTAGGCCCTAGGCGGCACCCCCGCGATACTCTAGCTAGATATACGCGGGGCCTTCGATACTATCCCTTATACTAGACTTTTTAAGTCCCTTAAATATAAAGGATTCCTAGACTAGGCCGTCTAGCTAACTAATAGCTTCCTTTAAGACCGGATAGTCTACCTCCTTTTTAATAGCTAGATAATAACCCCGCGGCCCTTATATACCGGCGTACCGTAAGGGTCTCCGGTCTCCTTAATCCTTTTTATCTTATATATTTCTATTCTATATAAAGAACTCGAATACGCCGCGAGAACTACTATTATCGGCTTTACTAATAATACGAATATTATCGCCTTTAGCCGTATAAAGGCCTAAACACGGCACCGACTTACCTCCGCCTAGCGGATATATAAAGCTTAGTCCTAGGTAAGCGGCCTCTAATTCGAGCCCTCGAAATACGTTTTTATACCCTTTATAAAATCCTACTCCCTATCCCCGTTACCCCTCTACCTTAGCACCGTTCCGGTACCGCCCTTAGCGGAAACTAGGTTCCTTAGCGTATAGCTAGACCGGAAACTAAACTTCTTATAACACAGGAAGGAGATCTAGAGTAAACTAGCGATATAGAACTATACCCTAACCCGGCTCGCCGCGGTAGCCTAGGGCTATAGCTTTATTAACGCCTAACGCCTTTATACCGCTATAATCCGCCTAGCTATCTCCTATTATACCCCTACCTTTTATAGAATCACCGATAAACCCCGCCGCGGCCTTACTACGGCTTTAAGCTTAGCCTAGAATAAGTGCCTTAGGACTATTATAGGAGCCTATAGGGCCACGCTGATCCGGATCCTAGAAAAAAAGATATTTATCCCCCCCCTTAACCTATATCTTACCCGCCTTATAGCTAAGAGAGCTCTTAACTACTAAAATACCGGAATTAAGGGACTTATCCTAGCCGGCGCCTAAGCCGCTATAAGAGTATTAGCGGCACCGAGGCGTAGCTATATTACTTAGTAAGCACTCGCTTAGCCCGCTTAATCCTTTACCGCCTAAAACTAAGTAAATAATTCTAACCCGGACACTACCCTTTAAGAAGAGTAGAAGAAAAGGTGGCGAGACTTAGGGTCTACACGGAACCCGACCTATATTATAGCGGTACTAGATCGAAACCTATATAAAAGAGACCTTTAGAGGTATAAAGGCCTCCTAAAGCCGTAAAGCTTTATCCTTACCTAGATCCGCTCCGAGAAGCTAGGCCTTAGAGCCTTCCTTTTTAAAGCGAGGGTCCCCGGCTTCGCTATAGCCCGGTACCCTTACGGCGATAGGGGGGCGGAGATAGCTAAATATATTATCCTATAATACCGTAGTATCACTTTAGAATCGCGAAAGGACCTTTATAATGCTATAGGGAGGCCGATCTTAACTAGGGGAGACCTTTTTAACGCCCTAAACCACCCCGAAAAGGTAAAAGTAATTACGAAATAGTTCTTATGCCTTAGCCGTTTAAATAACTTTTATTTTACTCTAGAAATTATAACGAACTATATATTAAAGACCCCGTAGCGGGACTAGCCTAGTATAAAGGACACGGAATAGAGATAGCACCTAACCTAGACTTTTATATTTACTTAGGGGCCCTATATACCAGGGCCCCGGCGGTACTAAAAGGATATACCTTAGCGGCCTTTACTCTTTACTTAGCCCTATTTCCGGCACCCTCCTCTTTACTTTTACTCTTAGTAGTATTATCGCTATTAGCGTTATATTCGCGACCCTATCCCGCTATATTAGCTTTACTCCACTATAAAAGGACTATAGGGATATATATAGCCACCTTTAATAGAATAGCGATTATTCCCTTTAACCGATTTAATCGGCGCTCTAGGCTAGCTAGCATAGTATCGTTACCGTAACGGTGGCTAGCGGGGCGAGCACGCCTAGCAGCGCGCTTAAAGGATACCACCGCCGCTATAAGCCGACCCCAAGCCTATTCTAAGTTAGCGCGGTATAGCTTTAGCACTCCTAGGGCCTCGACTTATAACCACTCCGTTACCGCCCTTACTAATAGCCGCTATATACTCTCGATAACGCTTAAGGACACGCTACTAGTGCTTTAAAGCTATAGCTAGAACCTATTCTAGATATTAGAACCCGCTATTACCGCCCCGGCACTACTAAAACACTACTATAAAACCGACTTATATCCTTATAAGTCTAATAACTATTAGCGTACTAATAATAAGCTACGCCCTTTCTAGTAGTATTAGTATATACTTCCACGTTTTCGGGTTTTTCGCCCCTAAGGCGTTTAGTATATCTAAGGTATCTACTTAAAGTCAGAGATAGCCACCTAGCGGTATTACTCCGGCACCCTAAAGGCACCTCTAGGAAAACCCATAATAGCACTCGCGCGGCTTTAGCGTCGTAATAACGGGAATTACCCTTTTTCTTAGACTATTTTTTCTTAGGCGGTATCTAGGAAGCTATTAATACTAAGATTAGATCTAACGCGCCCCCTCGCGGCACCCCCTTAAACTTATATTAAAGACTCCGGGCTATTAATTATTTTAACTATTACTTTAACTAACTATAGCCTATCCTATTAGCCCGCCCTAAAGCCGCTAACTCCTTAGCCGCGTTACCGCGCTATTATTTATAAATTAACGCTACCGTAAGAAAACGGAAAATAATAACCCGGCTTATCTATAACCTATTAAACGCTTCGTTAATAACTACGGCACGGAGCCGGGAATAAAGGTAGGAGTAGGGGGGTAGGCGGCTTAATAGGAAACCTACGATATCGCGATAAGAGGGTTAAAGGAGGGAAAACAAGAAGAAGGGCGGAGGCCCTTAAAATTTTCTATTAACCTAACCATAACTATAGGAGGCTGCCGAATTTGGCAGGCATATATAATAAAGGCAGGAGCCCCTGCTAAATCCCCCGCCTAAAAGGAAGGTATAAATAAACCGGCCACCCCGATACAGGCAGGATTCCTAGAGCGCGGAGCAGCCGCGGACCTCTTTCGGCCCCCTATATAGGGTGCCGCGTCCTAGGCTAACTCGAAACCCCTAGCCTGCTACCTTCCCGTTAGCCACTAGACTGGAGGTGTGATCCAGATACGTATTAAGCTATTACCGGGGTCGTCGAGGCCCCGTTACGGCACCGATCCTAATAAGGAGAGTATAGGGGTTTTTCTACCTAAACGGGTTTTTCCCCCCTATAACCATCTAAGAAGGACCGTATAGCCTAAGCCAGGCTCCTAGACTAGTTAGGATAGCGGAGTAAGAGAATAATAATAATAATAATAATAATATTAATTATTATAAGTGGGGGAGTGCCCGGGAGTTATATCTCGGGCTCGGGTCCGCTAACTATTTCTAAGATACCTCTTAATAAAAATAATACTCGTAAGAAGTGATTATATTAGTATAGGCCTACTACTATAAGAGTATTTCTATAAATAATCCTAGGGTGCCGAGGTAATAGCGCTATATAGCCGTTTCTGATTATAGGTAGTTATCTTAAATATATTAAGCGCCTCGGGGGCAATACACCCGGCGATATACAGTAGGTAAGCAAAACTAACGATTAGAAATACCCCACTAACGCGTTATAGCGCGTTTTCCTCCTTTAACACCATCAACCCTTTAACTTTAAAAATTCGTTAAAAATCAGAAAATGCCCCTAATTACGCCGCGCGTTAAGCATTCGCCTTATAAACGGACCCTAATTACGCACGCCTATTTTAGTGGGCTTAGACAGAGGGAGGTAGGGATTAAATTAGATATATCTCCAGGGTTAATACCTAGTATCGCGCGCCGCTACGAAACCTAAATATCAGCCCGATTAAGACAACGGTCTGGCCGCCCCTAGGCCCTTAATACGTACGAAAAAAGACGTATCCTATATACTATCGGTATTAACGCTTTTATATCACCTACTAACTTAAAGCTTGAGCTAGGCCTTGCTTGCTTAAAACACACTATTATACGATACCTTCGTTTATAGGGCTTCTAGCACTCCCGCGCGCTACGCCGGCCGACCCTAACCCCAAGGCACACGCAAATACGTTTAGAGTAGTGCCTACGCCACGCGTATAAACCCCTAGACTAGTAGAAACGGCTTATCTTTTCGGATAAAACCATAGTCGCGCGCGGAGAAGGGCAGAGGCAGAAATAGGTTTTCTGCCGTGCTATAAGTTAACTTTATCGATACGTTATACCTTTAATATTAAATTTATAGGGAAAGCGACTTTAATATAATATTATCTAGCCTCGTGATAAGCCTACGCGCTATTCGTAGATATTGTGGGGCGGCTTTTCGTATAATAAAAGCACCGAATTAATCGCCCTTCAAGGGGATCCTGATACGCCGCGTAGAGGCGTTACGGCAGCCGTTATTAAGCGCACGCTTAAAGAAGCGCTTCCTACGATATACGAACCAGGCAGTGTATTCGTTTAAGATAACGCTGCCGTATATAAGGCGCGCCTTGTTTAAAATTAGTTACTGCTATGGGGTCTAGAGAATAATGTTACTATTCTGGATTAGCCGCCGTATTCGCCTGATCTTAATCCTATCGAAAACCTATAGAACATACTAAAAGAGAGGATCTATTTACGGAATCCTACTCTAGTAAAGATAGGCTCTACGATAACCTTATACGAATTACTCTGCCGGGCCGCGGAGGAGGTGTGGAACGATTTTAAAGAGGAGCTTCTACAGGCTCTAATTAAGTCGATGCCGCGAAGCGTTAAGGCTTGTATCGCGGCTAGGGGGTGGTACATAAAGTATTAAAAAGATATAACTGGATATTCCTTTTATACGGTCACTCCCCTCTATAAATCTGATTTTTCCGAAATTTTAGAAGTAGTATTCGTAAAGTTTTTTATATTCGTATTCGAAGGGTCAAAATAAGGTTCTCGTGATAATATTTGGATATGGGTCGCCTAATCGCCACTTTTGCTTACTCACTATAGAGGCGTATACTAACACTATTAGAAAAGGAGTGATATACTATTAGTATACTAATAGTTATTAAATACATAAGGATATAAGTCGGTCCTATATCGGAGTCTCTATAGTATCGGGTCGGTTATATATCGGCTTTGTATTCTAATAATAGGGAGAGGTTTCTATAACTACTCTAAAATGATAATACTATATTCTTAATGCTTATTAAGAATATAGTAGCAGCTAAGGGTAAAGAGGGCTTAGTGACTATAAATCGTGACCCTGGGGCGGCCGGTATAGTAGCGGGTTATTATAGAATAAGCGCTGGGCCGGCTTATAATAGTAATAGTATCTTTTACGCGTGCTGTTAAATATAATTATTGAGCTAGTCGCCGCTATGATAGCACTATTTTAGCTAGGCTAGAATATTAGTTAAATCGGCTAGAGGGTATAATCGCAATTGTATTAAAGCAGTTTATATATATCCCCCTGTAGTCCAGTTATAGTAAGATAATACTAACTAATAGGCTAGGGCCGCGAGTATATTATTAATAGCCAAAGCGCCTTTAAAGGCGAAGAAGATAAAGAGAGGGGCGACGGCGAGAATAGGGCTAAGGAAGATAATTAATTCCTATTATAGCTCCGCCGCTATAATTTAGCCTCTTCAGTGCCGCTCGGGCCCAGGCTAGTAGGGCCCCCTTAATAAATAGAGGTTTAGGTAGGATATTATTTTTATTCTATAGTCTCTAAATTATAGTGACTCGGTTATAGTACTATGGCGGCCCGGTTATAGTGCCGCTTACTTATAGTTCCTGGTAATATCCAGAGCTAGGCGGAAATTATATAGGCGGCCTAGGCATAGGAACTATTTTGTAATTACTTTAGCTTCTTTAAGGTAATTTAGGGCGTCGAAACGGTCTCCTTTTACCGAGACCGGCCGCCCTATAGTACTATAATGGTCCCTTTATAACTCTAGAGTCGTGTTTTAGTATTATAGGATAATATATTCAGCTATCTTTATACTCCCGTCTCTATAAGGGCACTGGGGGGTAATAAAGCCCGGGACTCTCGCCTTAAAAGGGAATGCCCTAAGGCCTAGTTTCTTAAAGCGAATCTAGGTAAGGACGGAGCTTTATAGCTTCAAGAGGTCTTTATATCTTTATAGGTCTTTTTTATATAGGCCCCGGTCCGGTACTATTATAGCGTAGGAAATACAAAAATTAAACTTAACGTATTATAACTAATCCGGGTTTAATGCGGCCTATAGTAAGCCTAGATACTATGAATACGCCGTGGGTATTTATATATACCGCCCTATAAGTTCCCTACGATTCGTAGGCTATGTGGACGTTATTAACCTCCTTAGCTCCCCGCCACCGCTATTAAGTTTATTAAAGCTATAGCGGAAACGGGTCGCGCTATACATAACGACCCTGATAACGATAATATAAGTAGTCCCTAAACTCCGTACTAGATTGCCGCTAACTTTGGTTTAGCTCTATAAGGCCTTCGAGTTAGCTTATAGCGACTATTACATATCGCTATTAAGTAGTGCCCCGGCCTTATTCCCGCCCCCGCCCCTGTTACCGCCGCCACCACTATTACTACTCCCGCCCCCGCCCCCGTTAATAATAACAAGGGTCTCCGCCGCGAGGTTCGCGCGCAGGGTAGGGCGGTAACGCGTCTCCTATAGAGTATCCTCGACGCTTAATAGCGGGGTAATAGCAGTAATAGTAATAATAATAAGGAGGGTCCGGGCGGCGATACTACTAACTAAAGTCCTTTATAGACGTAAAATTCCTTTTTTTAGAAACTATAAGGGGGCCGGTAAATTACCCCCTTTTAATTAATTTATAACCGTTAATCGCCTTATCCTCGCGTTTAGCTCTCCCCGTCCTTACGTGTTCTTTATAGTATATTCGTATAGGGGCCTATTATTTATATCCTCCGGGCTAAATTTTGTCTTAAAATCGTTTAACGCCTTAGTGTCTTATACTGCGTTTAGTGGTTCCTATATGGGTTCCGCTTAACCTGCCTATTATACTAGTACCTCGCGTTATACGCCGCGACCTCGCCGTTTATTCCGCGCGCATATGATACTCTCTACTTCCTATTCTTTATCGCCGTAAAGGGCGTCCCTAATCAGTTCGGGCTAGGTTTATCGCCGTAAAGGGCGTCCCTAATCAGTTCGGGCTAGGGGTCGATTATAACCTATCCTAGGAGGGGGTCGCGGCTAGCTCGCTTTAAGATATCGACGTGGAAACAGGGATATATACCCGAGGGTATATCTAGTTTAATAATATAGGAGTTATTACTTTCGTTACTCTATATTTCTAGTATGGCTAGCTTAGGTTTTTTAAAGGCCTGGGCGTAGAGTAATGAGCTATAGATAACTAAGCGAGGTCTCCTACTTCGAAGCGTTCCGCTAGTAGTCGCTGCTTAGTCGCGGTTTCCTTATTTTATAGTTACTTTAAGGCTATAGCTGCTTATACGAATTCCACTACTCCTTATAAGCGGCTAAGTAGATTATAAGCGGCGGCTTCTTTAGATATACGGGCAAAGGGTTATAAATTAAGATAGGGTTAATATAGAACCTGTGTTTTATAAAAAAGGGGCTTAGCTAGGTCTTCGAGTTTGTCCTGCTATTTAGCGATAATTACGCGGCGGGTAATAAGCGACCTTAGTTATTCTAGGAGTAGTATATAAAGGCGCGGGGGTAGGCTTAGACATCTTAGTTTAGCCTCTCGGGTCCTTTATCGGTTTAAGGGTAGTAAGCTATACTAAGTCGCTACTTAATCTTAATAAGTTTATAAAAGTATCGCTAGAACCTACTAGTCTAGTTCGAGCCCTTATCGCTAATAATTAAGAGGGATATACCGTAGAACCTAAAATAATAGTTTAGGAAGCGTTCTGCGTAGCCTTCTACTTTTATCGTTTTTATCGCTTCTAATATTACTAACTTTATTAGCCGGTCCGTGATTACCTATAGGAAACGCGCCTTACCCTTACCGGTAGGCGGTAGGTCCGTTATAAAATCTATCGCGAGGTGGCTAGGGATTTACTCTAGTACCGGTAATAGTTCTAATAGTCCGCGGTTTATATTCCGTTACTAATTACTCCTCTTACACGGGTTATACTTATAAACGAACTTCCGTATATCCTTATTTATACCTGGCTAGAAGAATTACCGGGCTATTATAGCGATTATATTCTCTTTACCCGGGTAGCCGCCGATAATAGAGTCGTAGATCGCCTATACTAAGCGTCCCCTTAACGGAGAGTCTTCTTTAAAGCTCGTAACCTAGAAATAATCCCGGAAGGTTCTATATCCTACGGGGTTAAGAGAGCACTCTGCGATCTATAGTCGTAGACTAAGGGGCGGGTTAAAGCTACGAGCTTTTATAATAATCGCGGCGAGGACCCCTTAATACTAAGGGTTAGTCGCTATAATCTTATTCTAAAGTCGCTAAAGGTTTTTATTAGCTTCTAATACGCGGTTAATAGATATCCTTTATATAACCGGCTTAGGGACTATTATAGGGATCGCGGAGTTAGGTATTAGTTAAATTACTTATCTTTATTCTCGATTATCTAAGTTATCCTTTAGGGCATCCTATGTTATAAACAGCGTACAACTCAATTACGTAAAAATTAGACGATCGATTTATTAAGGGAAAGATTATAGCGCTCATACATTTTAATATCGAGCCAGTAAAAGAGGAGTCATGATTCTCAATGCTCTCTTATCTACAAGGGATCCATTTTTCTACGGCAAAACGAGGCGTCGACAGGTCAAGGTACATACAGCTACATTATACCAATTCTAAGTTATTAGTCCCAGTATATCCTTCTAGGCTACCGGATTTAGAAAAAGCCTTTAACGCCTCCTCCTCGAGCGCTTTCTTCTATAGGTTATAAATCAATAGAGCCTTAGATTAGACAGTACTTAAGGAGGCGCGCTTAAAGTGGAATTAGTATAATATAACTGTATATACCTAGGCCCGCCGAGACCTCGATTTACCGTTAAAAGGTGGGCCATGTATAAGTAAGAGAATATGCTCCACCTTTACAGGCTCCATATTAAAATATACGGGCGCCGCAGTGTTTCCCTTTATTAATTTAATTGACTCTGTCGAAATCTCTGATCGTAGTGCTAAAATCCTGCTCTTATTCCTGCAGCAGATCTAATCCCACTTTCGGGCCCGGAATAACCCGTTCCGGACCTGCTTTAGGCCAGCCTATATAACACACCCCCCTAACTAAATAGCTACTTGGCAGCTACTTAAAGTTATTTATAGGCTTTTTCTATCGATATATCCTCTTCTATAACATCCACGTAGCCTCTATCGAACTTCTCTTCTATCTCCTCTAAATACTCCGGTAAGATCTCCTCTAGCTTATTTATATCGAGACTTCCCTATATATCCATTACTCCTACCTATTTCCTAAAGCTTATAAACTTTTCTCTAGACAGTACCTTCGTTAACCTATCAGCGATTATATCAGCGCTTATAATATAGCTAACTTTAATCCTTCCCCACTACTACGCCTCTTATAACCAGCTATTATATATATCCACGTGCTATAAACGTGTATTTAATTAAACTATCTCCGCTATTAGTAGGCGTATCGTTTAGCTATTATCGTATCGTATCTTTAGTCGTGGATCGTTAAATATCACGTCTATCGCCTCTAATAACCTCTTTGTGAATATCCCTTCCTTCACATCTTATACGAGCAAGAGTAGCTCCGCCTCTATTATTAATATTATAACCGTTACTTACTTATTAGCTCGCTAGGCTACTATAACTCTAAATAGACGTATTATAAATACCTAACTACTCTTTTAATTAATTAAGTTATCCGTAAAGGACGCGTCGGTGAATACCTCGATAAAGTCGCCTCCACCTAATTCCAGGGTATAGGTTTACGTGGCTAGTAGATATCTGATTAGATAGTCGGCTACTTTGTAATACCAACGGCTCGGGTTTATATTCAATCTATAGAGTCGAGATACTATAAACGCGATATCGGGACGTGATATTACTATAGCGTATAGAACGAATCCTATCTTACGTTAATAGCCTTTAATAGTGGTGGATTTTCCTGCGTACGGTAGTAGCTCTGCCGGCTTTATAGGGCTTATAGGCTTATAGTTATATACCTTTATAATATAATCGCCTTATAATAACTATATCTTCCTTAAGGGACGGTCCCGAATAACCTTATTACTAAGGAACTACTATAATGGCTGCCCGCCTTATAGGGCGTAGTGCTCTCGGAGGCTCGCGATAGCTTATTCTATCTCTTTCTTAAAGTCTTCCTTAAAGCCGATCACGATATCGTCTATATAGAAGAATAGGATTAGCCCACGGCGTATAAAGCAGTAGGGCTCTTACGGCACTATCTTAAATCCGTCCCTTTTATAACGAAAGGAAAGTCCGTAGACTTTAGTTAAGGAAAGGATATCATAGAAAAGGCTTGATAGCTTAGTATCGCAGAGTAATCGCAGTATATTCGTTAACTCAGCGCTGACTTTAAACCAAGACTTTAACTTAAGGGATTAAACTAATCCCTTAATGTACGCACAGAGACAGGTTCGGATCGGTGGTCCGTGCACGGCTATCGGTCCGACTATATACCGATAGGTCTGCGATTATCTCGTTATACTACCCCCCCCAATAAGTCTGGTCCCACAGACTTATATTATCGTGATACCTTTAATTACGCGTTTATCGCGATTAATTATCTCTATTTAGTCCTATACGAGCCCTCGTTAAAAACCTATAGGAAAAAAAGAGTAGCCGCTCCTTTATTTACCTGCTCGTCGGCATTCTATCGCCGACTATATGCCTCGTGATTTATCCGAATATTATTATAAAAACTCCGCGATACTTATTATTATGGCCTATGGTTATCTAACCTTTCGCGGATATTATGCCTAGCCTTAGGTAATCGTTCGGCGACGAGTATATAGTTCCTTCGTGTAATTCTCCTCGTAGCTCTCGATCTTCCTACTATAACTATCTTCTATTATTATAATCGCTGATTATTCGCCGATTATTCGTTACCTACTTTATTTTCTATGATCGTTATTATCACTATTATTAACGCCCACCGATCGCTATTATATCGTCGGTTAATTTATAAGTTACTATAGCTCTCCGAGAGCTTTAATATAATACTAATAACGGATAGGAATCGGCTATTAAGGACGAAGCTCCCTATTTATTTTATATATCTCGACTAAACGCTTATATTAGCGTTAATTATTTCGATAAGGCCGGTAACGGCACTGGCGCTAGCCGTTATATCGCCTACGTGCGCGGCTATTAAAAGTACGTCGCTATAGGTTCGCCGATCCTTTAGCGTTTTCCCTATACTAATTAGTCGTTAGATCCCGGATTTTATACTAGGTGCTACTTAGTTACTATAGAATAGTAGTAAGCGTATTTATATAATAGATAATAATTTAACGCCGATAGCTTAGCGCCGTTTATATAAGCGTATTTCTAAGGCCTATAAATGGTTTCGCGTAGTTATAGATCGCGGTAAAAAAAAAGCTTATTACCTAGGATATAAGTTTTCTAATCGCCGACTATTCGGCTATATTCCTAATAGTTAGTAGTTATAGATATCAGTTTTAGACGAAATTTCGTCTTTACGTTCTATAATAACGGTCGACTTTATATACCGTCTTAGTCGTATTAATAACGCCGAAGCGTCGGCGTTACTAGACTAAACCTGTCCTCCTTATAAGGGCGACCTCCGTGATATTAAATCGCTTATCTTTTTCGTTAAGGATTTAGCGACGAACGGTTACTACCTGTTCGACTATAAGGACCGCCTTTAAGGCCTCGAGGCGTTTCTATCTTTAGATAGACTCGCCGACCTCTTAGCGGCTATTAATAATCCTTAACGCCCCGCCCTGGCTTACCGTTTCGCCGGTTACTCGGCGGCTACTCGCTATAGCTATACCGCCTTTACTAATAGCGATAATAATCCCTTCGCCGATAGTTCTAATAAGGCTATTAAGCCCGCTACTCGCCCCGCCGTGCCTTATCCCCGCTATCCTGCTCGCCGCTAAGCCTCTACCGCCTTATCGGCTACTAATACTCCGGCTCCTTTTAGCGATACCGAGTATACGCCCCCGGCGTTTACCTTTTCCGATAAGGAAGATATCCCTTATCGTCGTATTCGTATACCCCGCCGCTATATACTCGCCGCCCTGTTAGCCCCTAATAACGACGATAATACCGCTGCCGTTAATATCGATAATAAAACTGATTTCTATGGTTTTAGTAATTAATTCCCTCGCCGAGTATTCGCCGGTAACCTTACCCAAAATAGTATTAAACTTTATCCTAATAGTTTAGGGGTTCTTAGGACTAGTCGGAGCTTAACTCCGTTTCTTTAGTTACTATAAGGAAAAGGTTATTATAACCTGTAATTAAGTTCTTATTTATATATCCGACGACCCTTTAGCGCCTTATACTATCTTATAGTCGTCCTACCTTTTATATATATGTTTTTTATGCTTCTAGTACCTTTTCCAGACCCCTAGCGTGTGTTCTAGGTAGTCCTCTGGTTCCTAGGTATTATACTTTACCGGCTAGCCTGCCTACTTTATAAGATAAAACGTTTTGCCTTATTCTTCTTTATAACTTATAATATCTTCTACCTCCTATTTATCTTACTCCTCCTCTAGAAGCGGGAGATCCTTCGCCGATAGCTTTATAGCTACTCGGTCTTTCCACGGTTTTAATAAGGATACCGGGAATATATCGTGTATCCTTATATACTGCGTAGGAAGGCGAACCCTATAAGCCTACTCGCCGATCCTCTTAGTTACCTATACCCAAATATATCGCGGTGCTAGCTTCGACCCTTACCGGAATCGGAAGTTCTTTATAGATAGTTTAATAATATCGCCTACCTTATACTATTACGGTTAGTGACGCTTACTATAGTGCCGAGCCTAGTGCTCTATAGTATACGCCTAGTATTTATAGACCTTCCGCCGAACCTCCGCTAGTTTCTTAATACGTTCTTAAACGCCCTATACCCGGGTATTATCCCTAGGTCGAATATACTTTATTATATATAGATAGTACCTTTATAACGCTTTATATAGCGAGATACTAAGTAAGGAATACTTATTATTATTATAAGCAAACCCTGCCTTTAATAACTAAATAAGCCACTATATTATTATATTACCGGCGATTATTTATAGGTACTTAATCAGGAATTAATATAGAAAGGCGAAGCCGTCACTATCCAGAACGGCTTAGGCAGTATGATCTCGGATAAGTCTTCGATAACAGGTATACTTAAGACCACGAAGTGCATATAACCAAAATAACATATATAATAAGGAGACCTTTAGAAAAGGTTCCTAGAGGTGCGCGCTGCTCTGATTAGGGTAACGTAGCTTAAATAAAGTGAATATAATAAACGTGGTAAAACTTAGGGTTAAAAGGATAATAATTATATAGGATAATAAGCATCCTCTGTGTCTAGGTGGCGTCGCCACGTATATATAATATATAAGATAGATAAAAAAGCGCGCGTCTTATAACGTTACGTGACGTCCTAACGATATAGCACTAGGTCTCCGATCCACCCCTCTATAATCGGCCCTAGTTATCTTACTCACGTCCTCGTGGCTATAATAACTCTAAATATAATTAGGTTACCCTGATTAAGCTAAGTATAATCCAGTAAAACTATTCTAAAGACTTACTTACGCTTACGGAGAGTCCGTCCGCTAACCACGTAATCCTCCTTCCCGGTATATACTTTATCTATAATAGCCGTAACTATATCCTCGTCCTACTTAATCCTAGTATTATACCGTAACTATCCTTCCTAGGGAATCGCGCGTAAAGGCGGTATATATAAAGAACCGTTAATAGCGGTATCGTAAAGTATCGCCTAGTAGATACTATTATATAAATAAACCTAATTATCTTAAGAGAATAAGCTAGGTCTAATCGGACTAACACGAGAGTCTATAGGGCGAGGATTATATAGTCTATAGAATAGGCGACTACGAGATATCTTAACGCCCTTATCCTGCTCCTCTATATCCTTAACCTATTTACCTTAGATATTAATCTTCCTAGGCTATACTAAGACCTTCTTTAGCGATATCTAAATAATCTCGTAGCTATTCAGGTTAATACTAGTAAACTTAGAAGATTTAGAGGACTTAGGAGTCTTCTTAGGACTCTTCGTGACCTTAGCGATCTTCTTAGGCGTGCCCGGTGCCGAGGGCTTCTTAGAGACAGCCTTAGGTATCTTAGGACGTACCGGGACACTAGTATCTTTCTTAGGAGTGCTCCTAATTAGCGCCTAAGTCTTTTTCTTAACTTAATTAGAGGAACCAGGGGTAGCAGGCTTAGACTTAATAACAGGTTTATTAATAGGGGTAAAACCTATACTCTTAGGAGGTAATGGTAGAGGGGACTAAGGGACTACCGGGACCGCTAGTATCTTCTAATAGCTAAAACCAATAATGACTTTAACACAGGATAGCTATTCTTCCTTAATATAATAAGCATAAGCTACACCGTTATTTAAGTAGCAGCGTCCTTATACGAACCAGTAAATCTTCGAGCTTTAAGGGAATAAGTAGCCCTCCTAGATAATAGCTTATATCTACTCGATAATAAAGAGGCCGTATAAGTAATTATCCGTTTAATAAGGACCGGGAATAATATAGAAACGGCGAGTAAGGCTAGAGACGGCCTTATTAGGTATATTAACGCTACGTAGCTAACCTATAGCGTACTTAAATAACCGTAAAAGGCGGTCCTTAGTATTACTAGTATTCTAAATACTATTATACCTATATATACACTATATTTCTTAATCTATAATTAGACTAATAAAGTGATTCTTAAAGTAATAAATAATAGGGATAAAGCGACTCCTCTTAATACGGTTAATTTCCTTAAGCGGCTAAGGTAAGTAGACCCTTATACGGCTATTTAACTCCTAATAAGGCGTAATACTAATCTATGCTATAGGACGGGTATCCCCTTATCTGCGCTTAAATATAGCACGCATTATATTCTCTAAACTACCCCTTTCCAGCCATCTCTTATTCATTAAGTCATAGTATATTCTAAAGGATAACTATACTGCCGGATAAGCATCTCGTGGTCTCTCGGCGAATATACTTATTATAGGAATATAAGGCAGTATTATATTAACCGTGATAGCGTCGAGCTCGCTATCTATAGTATTCTTAAGAAGACGTTAGACTACGCGTATATTATCTTTAGGCTATTAGGGGAAACCTATAAAAGGGGCGGCGTTATCGGGAATATTAAATAAACGATACGGTAGTCCTTATATAGGGAACACCTATCGGCTATTATTAGGGTCGCCGATACGGCGGGGGCGCGTGGTTCTATTAATAGTAACGCGGGTAGCGGGAATAATATTAGCGGTAAGAATAGGACCGGTAGGAGCCGGCTCCTAGTAGTTAGTAAGGGTTACAGATATTCTTAATATCTCTATTAGCCTAATCACGGTAATATATAGGCGGGGGGATATAGGAAAAATATATAAGAGTAGCGGGGGTGATAAATAGCGAAGAAATGGATAGGGGTAAGTTGGAAATAAACTTAACGATATAGGAAAAGAGAAGAAAAGAGGGAAAACGGGTTAACTATAGCTGGTAATAGGGGATATATATCCTTTATCGACGTTTAATGTTTCTAGGTAATGCCTCCCTCGCGAGACTGGCTTTAACTAGAGTTCCTATTACGGCTATTAGTTAAATAGGGTCGTGATTATTAAAGAAAGGGTAATTCTGATACTATTTATGGTCTTCGGACAAAGGTAACTTAGTAAATCAGGCACGGGATCTAAATACGGAAGTCGGTTTGCTATATAACCGATCTAATTCGATAAAAAGATTAGATAATACCTTTCCTATTATACGTATAGTCGCGACTATATAATAAAGCGATATAAGGAAGGTAATCGTGAATCACGCTTAAAGCCTGATCTTTTTAGTAACTTCAAATAGGCTGTTTATTTAACTACCCCTCCTTAAGTCACTAAAACTGTAAATCGCTAGGCCACGTTACCTATCGTCGAGGGATATAAGGCGGAGGGCTGCCGGCCAGAGGCGTATCTTTTAGGCTCTATGTCTTTATATTATCGTATGATTCGATATCGTGTTTCCCTTAAACTTCTTATTAATAATAATAATAAGATTATCGATATATCCGCTAAAGCTCTAATCACGGGGCTTAATAACCTTAGCTCTTATAAGCGTAAGAAAGCGTGGCTTATTAAGAGTCGGTCTATCCTATACCGTGCTTCTGGTCTAAGACACGACTTATCGTAGGTGCGGTTAATAAGTATAATATTTTTACGACGGTCTAAGATATAGTAGTAAGTTCTTTTTACGCTTTTTATTATATTACCCTGATTAGGGTAAGCTGATATTATGGATACAGGTAAACTCGTACTTTATTTAGTACGAAGTGGCTAGTAAGGGTGGCGCTTTATACGTCGAACTAGATTTCGTGGGCTAAGTTATCTAAGGTGACTCTAAGGCTACTATCATAGGCCGGGTATAGGATAGCCTACTAAATCTTACTAATAAAGACGTGGAATAGGAGCTATTTAAGAAGGTAAGGTCTAGTAATGGTTTATCTCTATTTTATCGCCGTGTATTTATAGCTAAGGACCTTACTAGTCTATAAAGGGAGTATATTATAAAGATAGTGACCCGGGCTTATACGGTCAGAGCCCTGATTATCTAAGGGTTCGGGGTTATTAATAAGGTGCCGTGCTAGTATTATAAGGAACGGTGGTCGGCTATAAGTAATCGGGTTAATAATAAGATCACTTATCCTTTTTTTAAGTACGTGTCGCTTTATATAATAATCGATTTCCGGACTATACTAACTGCTATTTTCACCAGATAGTTTATATATATCGCGATAAGGGACTTCGGAAGCAGTTCTATTAGTCTAATCAGGAGGTCTTATAGCTAGATAGTGACTATATAGGTATTAGTCACGCTAATCCGTGTACTAAAAACTTATTAGTACTGCTATAGTCCGTGTACGACGATAAGATACGTCCACGGCTTTCGCCTTAGTGCGGTGTCTTTATAGTAAGCACTATTACTCTACACCGTGAAAGTGCTTAGTGGATACATAACGTTTCTAAAGGAAGGGGTCTTAAACCGTGGGACTATATAATAGTATAGGTCCCTATATTAGCGTATAAATATAAGGACGACCTTAAGAAGTTCTGTTATACTATTTAGAATAACCCGATAAAGAGGGATCGAGAAAAGACGGTGGAGTGGTATTATATCCCCTTTATCTCTAGGGCTTAGGTTTAACGGTATAAGTCGGAAGTATACGGCCCTAGTAATAGCGACTATAAGAGTAAGCCGGAGTAAGATATAGATAGGTAATTCGGGTAGTGATTACTATAATTAGGGTAACCTTAGTATAATTAGGATATTTTGTTTCGGTGCGCGGCGTAAACGGGTAAAGGAAAGGTAAATAAATAATAAATGTGTTTAGTGGATATATCTTTACGGTGTCTACTTAGTTAGTGCGTGTAAATAGAAAATAGTGATAGTAAAATATAAATAAAAGGAACTAATAAATAAAATAATAAGTGGAAGGGCGTAGAATAGTGTGATTAGGGTAATAAAGGGTAAACAGGAAAAAAATAGGAAAAAGAGCGAGTTAAGGAGTCCTAAAAGTAGTGTTTTTATTTTAGGGGGTGGTAGTTAGTTTTTAATAATAAGCGGATAGCGGTGCCTTATATATCCTTAGCCCTAATACTATATATAAGACACTTATTAAGTATAGTATTACCACGATTAGGTTAACTAGGTAGGAAGTAATAATAGGGGATAAAGTATAAGGTCCTAGTATAGTCCTTATACTTACTTAGGTTAAAGTTAGGATCTCTAGGGATATAGACTTTGACTCTTCCCGACTATATCGCTTTACGGAGCTCTGCTTCTAACCTCTTATAATATTCGCCTAGTAAGTCCTAAAGTCTTACTAACCGTCGTAGAAGTGCGTTAACGGTCTGATTAGGGGAACCTGCGTCGTCTTAACGCTTATTATCCTCGGCCCTAGTATCTTTATTAGTGGATTTACCTAGGAGGAGGGGTGCTTTAACTAGCTCTTTATCGATAAGGATACCACGGGCAGGGTACGTAATTATTAGTTCTCTGGAGTAGTCCCTTTCTAGTAGTATCTAGTCCTCCGGCTCCTAGTATCCGTCTTTATCCTGGATGAATTTCTTAAGGCGGTTAGCGGTAAAAGTAACGCCCTGGAGCTCTTCCCCTAATAAAGTTAATAGCCTAAAGGTCTTATTATCCTGATTAGATAATATAATACGAAATAGGCCGTTTTAATAGTAGTCTAGCTTCTTATCGCGGCTTATATCGATAACTAGCTTAGTATTATATACGAGGATAAGGTCGCCGACTCGGAGTCTTTACTTACATAGGGCCCTGATTCTCGAATAGTTAATAGAGTCCGTTTTCTATTACCGTTACTTATTAACTATATCGGTAATAGTCCTCCGGTCGGCTTCTAACTAGGCGAAGGCCCTTAGGCGTAGTAATATCTTTTCTTTAGGGGTCTTAACGCGGCCCTAGTTAAGCACTCTCTAAGTAAGGCAGGTCGTTTTAATAGGCGTGATAGCCTCGTAGCTGTAAAGGAGGTAAAAGGGGGTCCTTCTAGTGGATACTTAGATAGTCGTGCGGTCTGCGAAAAGGATTATAGGCAGGATCTTATATAACGTACCGCGGTAAATCCTTTGCTAGATAGTAAGTGATATACACTAACCGTATATATCTCTAGCCAGCCAGTACTATAGGACCTATAAGAGGATTTGGGTTAGGCAACCTTAGGATATAGTAAATGATATGTAAATAGGATAGATTCTCTAAAGGAGAGGGCGAGGTTCCCGCTCTATATAGCCACGGGGAAACCTCGGTCTATCTAGGGCTTAGCTAGTACTGGCACTATTCTAGCGCTATACGGGCTTTAGTGCCGGTATAGTGCTGGCACTAATCTAGCGCTATACGGGCTTTAGTGCCGGTATAGTGCTAGCACTAATCTAGCGCTATACGGGCTTTAGTGCCGGTATAGTGCTAGCACTAATCTAGTGCTATACGGGCTTTAGCGCCGGTATAGTGCTAGCACTAATCTAGCGCTATACGGGCTTTAGTGCCGGTATAGTATAGGATAGTGGTGCGTAGTATATACCCCGGGATAATAAAGCCCTATATCCCGCGGGCTTCTAACTATGCCTTAAGTCTACGTAGTCTAGCTTAGACTCGGCTATACCGATTATTATACTAGTAATATATTATAGACGTAGGCATTCTTTTTTTTTTATTTATTAAAAAAGAATTTACTATATAAGATAGCGCCTTTATAGCGTAATACTCTAACTCCGTGGGTTCTATTCGCGACACTAGTAAGTGTGTCTAGCCGCCTATCCTTCTATCTCGGAATTACTAACCCTAGACGCGAAAGTAGACCGTAGATAATAAAGTAAGGGGAATATAAATAAAGGGAATACCTTTTCTCCGCTAATTAGTATAGCTAGGCGACTAGATAATAGTAACGGCGGGTTCCTTAGGCTTATCCGTTAGGATGCCCTAAGTGTCCGGGTCGAGGCCGGTAATAACGGCCACCTCCTTTACGGTGATCTCGTTATACCTAGTCTCAAGGTCCGATAGCGTTATATTATATAACGCGAGGATGCCCTTATACGCCCGGCTATTATAATACTCCTAGATTACCGCGGTATAGTATATAAGGGCGACGGCTAAGTCGGGGTCGTTAATAAAGCACTATGCCATTACGCCCCTTTTACTACCGTCTAGCGATCCCTTATTTTTAAGATATACGATATAGACTTAGGACTCTATATGCTATAGTGCTACTAGAAGTAGGAGGTCCGCCGCGTTCTAGATAGTATTATTCGCTATATAGTCCGAGATAAACTATTCCACCAATTTCCCGGTTAGTAGCGGGAAGACTACGCTATAGGCGCGCTAGCGGATAGTATATAGGCTCTATCCACTCACGGTAAACTCCTTAGTACGGAGCTGCGCTAAGTCGTCCCGTAGTCAGGCCGCGAAGCTTTTTACTATTTAGACCTAAACTCTATCCTCGCCTATACGTTACGTGAATAGGCGCTTAGTAATAGGCTAGTGGTTACTGCTTATTATAGGTCGTTTAGTGCTAATAGTTGGTGTTAGTATAGGCTGGCTAGGGCCTATAGTGCCCTGGCTGATAGAGGTGTTTACGAGCACGTCGGTTACTAACCGGATTAGCGGCGTATACTATGCCGTTATGTTTTCTAGATAGGCTTTAATCGCCTCGGCTCGAGGCTTAAGGGCGTTATAGAACGGTACTATAGTTGTTAGGAAACTTGCTTAGTCTATTATTCTATCCTGTAAATGCTTAATAATGGCGATTATTTCTATCCCTAGCTTGTTGGCTTGATCGATGGTCTTAATTATGGTTTTATTAAGCGAGGCCGTTAGTAGGATGGTTAGCTGCTAGCGCGGGTTTATAATGCTTGATGGTCGGGGTATAGGGGAGCCTATACCTATTATAGAGCTGGGTATGCCTTATAGGGCGCTGCTATATAGAAACTGGCCGCCCGGTCCGCGGGGAGTATTATATCTTGCTATTACTAGATATTCCTTAAAAGTCTGGCTTACTTATTCCTACTAGGAGATAACGCGGCTATAGTCTAGTAAGAATTAGGGCTAGGGGTAGTTAAGGATAATAGTCCTGGCCTTTTCCTCGCTTACTATACGGTTAGCGATATCGTCTAGGCCGAAAATTATACGGTCTATTCCTCTATCCTTAGGGTAATCGTACCCTTTTTAGATAGCTTCTCTTTTATAGCGGGTAATAGTGCTGTTATTATCGTTCTTTTAGCCGGCGAATACTAGGCCGATAGCTTAGAGCTAAGACTCCACTCCGTTTTTATCTCCGAACAGGGAGATTACTCTGAAATAGCCGTTAAAGGGTAGTCCCTATCCGCTCTTACCGTTTCTAAAGTAGCGGTTAAACGAGTCTTATAGAGCTTAGTCCTTCGACCTATAGATATTAGATAGGTATGGTGCTATAAAGTACGAGGCGTTAGTGCTTATTAGTTATAAGGGATACGCGAATAGGAGTGGGTTTAATGGATTTAGATAAGGGAACGGGTTATAACGGGCAGATAGTGCTAAGGGCTAGGTTAATTATAATAGGGAGTGGATAGTAAGGGCTAGTTAAGTGAGTTTATAGTTAAGATAGTTATTATAATCGCTTACTTATAGTAAAGGATAAAGGGAAATAGTAAGGCTATAGATAGCGGGGAGAAATCTTTTATTTTCGAGCTAGCCGTGCTAATTTACGTGTACGCCGGGGCTATATAGCCGGTAGGGCTTCTATTCTTACTAGTTCGGGATCAGATAGTGTTATTCTTTCTATATCGGTCATGCCTTCTAAAGGGGTGTTTATTATTACGGGGGACGGTTCTTTAGCTCCAGCCTAGCTCCGCCGCGAGGCTGAATAGGTCCCTTTAGTTCCTTAGAGCTCGCCGGGCTTTAGTCTTTTAACTTCTTTTACTCCCTTTAATACTAAACGAAGCACCTCTAAAGCTCTTTAACGTCCTTCGAATTCCTCTACTAAATCCGGAGCTTCTATTACGTTTACTAGTATCTAGACGTTCTACTAGTCCGGCTAGTCTTTCCACCGAATAAGGTACTCGGTACGTGGCTTGCCTCTTCCCCTTTAAGTAATCCGTTTATCTAGGATAGCTTTAATCTTATAATGCTTATATAGGTCCCGCTATTACTCTTAGTCCCTATCTTATACGTCGACGGGTCCTCTAGTCTCGGGTATCTCTATAAATCTAACTATTTAGAGTTAAGTAATACTAATAACGGGGTGTATATTAAGAGTCTTAGGCAGATCTAATCGGTATACTAGCGGCGATATTTACTCGAGGACCTTAAAGGGGCCTATACGTTAAGCGCCGAGCTTAGGGCTAGCCTTACCTAGGAGCGAGTATCCACGGCTAAGGCGGATATATACACGGTCGCCGGGCTAGAACCGAATATTACGCTATTTCTTATCGTATAGGCGCTTTATATATATCTAAGCTATTACGATAATAAGTTTCGCGTCCTCCTAGAATATCTTATATACGAATTTAGGGTTAATATTACCGATTAGATCGAGTAGACTATTCGTTTTAGTGCCGTATAGTATCTTATTTAGTATATAGCCGAGCGTCTTATTAAAGGCGTTATTTAGGTTAAACTATAGAGGTATAATCACCTTCGGCTATAGGGCGTTTAGGTTATCCGCTAGGTATATACGTATCCCGATCTTAACGGTTTAGTTCTTCCTCTTAGAAATACTATCGGTTTACGGGTACTAGGCCGTAAAGAACTTTAGCTTAGTTCCGGCTACCTTCTATAGAGTTATCCAGAAGTCTAATAAGAACTTAGGGTTATAATCTAAGATAATAGCGCGGGGGATACCCTGGTTACCTATCTAGAGGGCTTAAAAGAGTATAGACGCCTAGTCCTTAGCGGTGTAGGTGCTATAGCCAGGGATAAGCAGGGAGGCCTTTAAGAACTTATCCGTGATGGTTAGGAGGGTATCGAATAAAGGGAAGCCTTCGCGCTACTAGGGAGTCCCTGCGGAGGGCACTTCGGGCAGCCCGATAATAAAGTCTATAGCGATAATATAGAAGGGGATTAGGGGCGTTAGGATAGGCTATATCTCGCTAAGGGGGGCCTGCCGATCCGTTTAGTAGGTACGATATATCTTATATTAAGCGATATATAAGTCGACCTCCTTACGGAGTCGTGGGATTACGAAGCGGCTAACTAAATCGTATTATATCCGTTTAGCTCCGAAATAGTATCGGTTATTATAGGCGGCCTAAAGGAATTCCTTATATAGGGAGAAGGGGATATAAAGGCGTTTTCTCCTATTTAAATCCACTTAGTATAAGAGACTATTATCTACCTCGAAAAGGATCTTAACTAGTAAGTTATAGTTAGTGGTTTAGGTAAGGATAGGTGTTTACTTTAAATCGTTAGCGTATCCTTTAATAATCCTTTATCGTATATCGTTCTTTATTTGGATTTCGCTAACGTGGTGTATAGCCTAGTCTTCCTAAATCCGGTCTAATTCGCCTAGGCCGTCGGCTAGGGGGTTAGTAGTAGGTAGCTAAGATAAAGCGTTAGCTACTATATTCGTCTTACCGGGGATATATCGATAGTCTAACTAGAATTAGCTAAGAAACTCGGAGAAGAGGGTAAGCTTTATATTTAGCCTAGTCTTATCGGTGCTAGACAGGACTATTAACTTTATAATACCGACAGTGGCGGCGTGGTCTATAAGGATTATAGTCGGGTTACGATAAGCGGACTAAATAATAGTACGGGTCTTATAAACGGCCTATACTAAGCAGGTAACCTTAAGTTCCGTAGGCTAGTACTTTTCTTTAGCGGCGTTAAGCCCCTTACTAATATAAAGCACTAGTCGAATATCGGTCTTTTTAAAGGTTCCTTTAGTAAGCTATTTAGTCTCGTTAACTAACTAAAAGAGTATAGCGGAGAACCCGTGCTCTTTAGAGGCATCTAGCTAGATAAAGAGGATCTTAGTAGGGATATAGTGGAATAAGTAAGTATCTAAGGTAAGAGCGCCGGTAATATCGTGGAACGTAGCTAACTCTTTAGTAGTGGCCTCGAATATTATACGTCTAGTATACGCCTTACGGGCCTATCCCTTATCTTTCCCGATTTAACGAGCCTTAGTAAGAAGGGTCGTCTTCCGTTACTAAAGGGGAGCGATTCGGTAGGAGAATCGGGGAATAAGATAACGAAGCTACCCCGTTATCCCGATCTAACGTTCTAAGGACTAAAGAGAAGTCGGAGGGCGAATCTTTTATAGAGCCTCGGTATATTCTTTAATATTTAATAGCCCGAGGGCGTTAACCTCGAATCCTAGTAGTTAAACTAACGGATATCCTATAAAGGACTTATCGGGAGAGATATTAATCCTCTTTTTACTAAATAAGGAGAGCACCGTGTCTAAGTGCTTAGTATAGTTATCCTTAGTATCCGATATAATAACGATATTATCGATAAAAGCGGAGATAAAGTCCTTATACGGGTAAAGGAGCTAGTCTATATAGCGTTAAATATATATAGGCGAATTACGGAAGCCTATTAGGGCGACCTTTAGTCGTTCCTACCCCTATTAGGAAATAATAGTGAACCGCTTATAGTGCGGTTCGTATATAGGGAACTAGTAGAAGAAAGCCCGGGCGTTAATAACGGAGATAAACTTCTTTCCTCGGAGTCGCTTAATAACCTTATCCTAGAGTAGTATCGGGTATATATCTAGGATAGTAACCTTATTTAGGGTATAAAGGTCGACCGCTATACGGCCTTTACGTTTACCTTTCACCTCTTACTATATAATAAAAACCGGAGCACTAAAGGGCGTTAGTGCTAACGTCTATTCTATACGGTCCTGGTTATAGAGTCCGTCTAGGGTCTAGTCTAAAAAGGCTTAGTCCTTATAGCTAAGCGGATATAGCTTTTAGCTAATCCTTTAGGTATACTACCCATTAATTAGGGGAACGCGTATATAGTCCTTTTTATCTATATCGATAACGCCTTAGTCCGTTTAAACCTTAGGGTAGTTACCGATAATCCTAGTAAAGCACCGTATAAAGCGGGCTCTATAGTCGTAGATAGTCACGCCTTCTAGAGTCGCTTTAGTCGGGGTATCTAGGCTCTTAGCGATTCCGAGCTTCCCGCTAATAAGTAAATACCCTCTAAAGATATCGCCTTATCCTTCCGGACTTAGGGACTTCTCGGCGGCCTTTAGTCGTTTTATTAGAATATCGCGGGCTTTATCTTACTCTATATTAAAATATCCGTTAGCATGGAAAGGATCTATATACCCTAGCTTATTACCCCGGGAAATAAGTAGCGGCTAATCGCTAGTATTATAGATTAGGACGGATATCCCTTCGCTAAGGATATAGTTTAGTAAACCCTTAATATCCGGTTAGAATTCTATAGAGTCTAAGGTTATATTCCGTTCCTTAAATAGGACGAATCTATACTAATATAGCGGAATAATAACCTTCTTAGCGGCTTTTAATCGGCGCCTAACTAATAAACGTTTAGCGAAGATACGTGCCGGGACGATAAGACCTTTATAGGACCTAATCTGGATAGTATCCCGCGAGTTAAGGATATCGACTTTATTCGGATAGTTAAATTCCTACCCGAGGAGTAGGCCGGCTTTTAGCTTAGGAACCACCTAAGCCTTTACGTATAGCTATCCGACTCGGGGCTAGCCGTCCACTATACCTTATACTAGCAGGGTAAATAAAGCTTATTTAATAATACTTAAGGTACCCACGCTACGAAGCGTAGATCTCTTAGTTATATCGACTTTTATATCAGGGAGGTAGGGGAGGAGGTACTGGCTTATAACGTATCGCGAGGCACCTAAATTAATATAAACTTCGAAGGGAGCGCTATCTAGGGTTACACGAACTTAGACCCTTATATATATATAACTGCACGGGCCGGCTACTAGGTCTATTACTTCCTATAAGGCGCCTTTAATTAGCGGGGAGTCCTAACCGCCTTATTCCTTTATTAGGAATAGGTAGGAATAGGACTTCTTATAGCGGAGGGCCTTATTATTAGATCTTATTAGTTATCTATACCTAATATATTATCGTCGTACCTAGTAAATATCACGGTACTTAGGTACGAATCCGGGTCTATCGGTAACCTAGTATAATTAATCACTGCCTTTATCGGTCTCGGCTTTATTATCTATAAGGTCCTTAGAACTATTAGACTCCCCTTCGAAATAGTATAGGTCCTTTAGTTCCTCGTCGTTCTTATATCCTTTATCGGAGACTTTATTATTAATAACAGTATTTACTAGATCCCTGGATTATTCCCGGCGAAAGTTCCGGTTACCGCGCGCTAGTTAATCGGATATATTATTAGCTAAGAGCCGTTAGCCGCGTTTGTTCACGTAGCGGTATAGCGTTCCTAGGGCTAATAAGGCGCGGTTATTCCGGCGGAATTATCCTAGTCCTAGTCCTAGTCCTAGTAAGCGACGTTCTAGGAATAAGGGATAACGATCCGGCGCTAGGGAATATCGTTCGGGCTATAGCGAGCGGCGTGGAGCCGGGCTACCGTGTCGATCCGGGTACCGGGGAAAAGGCGAGTATACCTAGGAAGATTAGTTTAAGGTTGATATCCGTTTAATCCGTGGCAGGGTTTATCGGGTAATAAGTGCCTTCTAGGCTCTATTAGTGTAATTCCGGTACTATCTTAGTATTATACTAGCTAGGCTATTTATAAAGTCGGTTATTATAGTCTCCGGTCCGGGACAGGGAATAGTATTCGCTAGATTAGCGTCTAAGCGATCCTATATAAAAGCTAAATACTTACCTTTAGGTTCGTTAGCCGCCTTCGCTAATCGGATTACCTTATCTATAAAGACACGGATATTATAGCGGGTAACTATATCGTCTAGAGTATATCGCTCGCGTCTTAGCTTATACTCGGCTTCCTCTTAAGGTAGTCGGAACCTTTCCTATAAGGCGGTCTTCTATTCCGTAATAGTGGCTATTATAGTAAGGTACGAATATCGTCCCTTATTAAGGCTTATAAACTATATAGATACCTCGCCTAATAAATAGCGGGCTAGTCCGCGGGGAAGGGACTCGCGGTGCTAGGCACTTAGGCCGGTATACTAGTCTATTATATTAGTAAAGCGGAAGACGTCTATATAAATTAGTTTAGTTCCTTTAGTCTTAGGATCCTGGTCGGTAGCAAAGTATAAGGGAGGCTTAAAATAGCCTAGGTTATCGGCCTTAAATCGGTACGTCCGAGTATTACGCTAGCCAAGGATAGCAAGTAAATCCGATTATCGTATATATAAGTATAGTTCCGGGTAGCTAGCGCCCGGTACGTTCCCTAGGGGAGGGCCTACGCTAGGGGGATTATATCCGGGGGGACTATTACCCGGAGGGGCTGCTTGCTATTAATATTCCGGGTTCCTACCGTTTCCGGATCCGATATCCTCCGTCTTATCACGAGGGTAGTGTATAATATCGGATAGCGTAGGGCTTATACGCTTATCGCGGTTACTTATAGTATCGGCTTAGTAACGTTCCTAGTCAGAGAATAGTATATAGTTATTAGGCGTTAGGGTATAGTCGGGCGTTCCTTTAGAAGGTTTAGCGTACTTTAAAGAAGGGCTTTCCGCTATATCTTCGGGGAAACTTCCGACTAGCCGTTTAACTATACTTATAGCGGGGCGGATTAAAAGCGATTCCGATCCCTTAACCTTAATCTTTTATTTTACTAGCGGAGAATTATAGCCGGCGGTAAAGGGGGCTGGCTCCTTTCCCTTTACTACGCTACTACGGGGTATAACTATAGACTCGTGGAGGTTAATATACTTAGGCTCCTTCTTTAGCTAATTATAGAATACCTTTATAAAAGAGTCGTGATAGGTAACCCACTTAGTAGAATAGGTTAGCTAAGGAGGCAGGATAGCTTTAGAGACTCTTCCTCTAGAGGTTATAGCCTAACTAGCTCTACTAGTACTAAGGAGGTTCCCTGCTTGCTCGGCTATAAAGAGGAGTAGCCGATATTCGGGTATAAGAACCTTTTCGGCTATATCTAGATAGGCGTTCGCTATTACGGTAAGGGGACGTACGCCTTTTAGATCCCTTAGCGTAGGGGGAGAGTCTAGGAGAATAGGGTAAGGAGCGTCGGATATTATTAAGCGGGTTCCACGATAATGCTTTTTAGTGTTTAATAGGCCGTTTTAGATATAGGCCCGTCGGGTAACTAGTACTCGTGGACTCTTATACTTATCGCTTACTCGCCTAGTCCTAATAAAGGGGAGGCGCTTTACTTAGTAGACTACGGTTAACTAGTACCGCTTTAGCTACGTATCCGCTTAGTACGCTATATATAGCTATTTAACTAAATAGGGGTTTAGTACGCAGACCTCTATACTCTATATTAAAGGGCTAGTGGATATAGTAAGGGGCGCGTAGGTAAGCAGTTCCTTATCGGCGCTATTAGGCTATGGCTTAATAGTCGCTGCTCGTCGCCTAGTCCTATTTAAGGGGAGGCACTTTATTAACGACGGATAGTTACTTACCCTAGGATCGTGTAACTAGAATAGTCTCTATAGTCGTTTAATAGGATCGGTACGCGAACCTTACTAGGATCGAATAATCTTATTCTAGTTACTACTACTTAATATATACTAACCGTATATATCTCTAGCCAGCTAGTACTATAGGACCTATAAGAGGATTTAGGTTAGGTAACCTTAGGATATAGTAAATAATATATAAATAGGATGGATTCTCTAAAGGAGAGGGCGAGGTTCCTGCTCTATATAGCCACGGGGAAACCTTAGTCTATCTAGGGCTTAGCTAGTGCTAGCACTATTCTAGCGCTATACGGGCTTTAGTGCCGGTATGGTGCTGGCATTAATCTAGCGCTATACGGGCTTTAGTGCCGGTATAGTGCTAGCACTAATCTAGCGCTATACGGGCTTTAGTGCCGGTATAGTGCTGGCACTAATCTAGTGTTATACGGGCTTTAGCGCCGGTATAGTGCTGGCACTAATCCAGCGCTATATAGGCTTTGGTGCCGGTATAGTGTGGGATGGTGGTGCGTAGCAGTAAGCGTGTAGGCGATAGGCTTATATCCTACCTTATTTAGACTATTAGCGCGGGGGTAGTAGGCAGAGATAACCTTACGCTTTATTAGGTACGCCCGATTTAGCTTAATTATACTGCCCTTATTCTTAGGACGTCCGTCTATAATAATATACTAGTATAGTCTATGCCGGCAGATAACGTCTTCCTATAAGAATATCGCGACGGCTCGCGACGTATTCTTCCGTAGTAGACGGGCTTTGACTTATCCCGTGAATATATATCGAGCTTTTATTAAGTAGTACCCGTTAAGATACTAGATATCGAGACTTACTTATATAAAGGGGAGGGCTTATTAAGGTAGTTAAGTAGCGATTAGGGGATCCTCGTATGCTTTGCCTTAGCGGCTCTAATACTCGGCGTATACTTTAATAACCTCCTTAGTCTGCTTATAGATCCCGTCCTAGGTATATAGGGGGGTAAGCTTCTAGTACGGCCGGTCCCTTATACGGTGGCCTGACTCGTTATAGGCTTTCCTGATTAGGGTAACTTAAGTCTTTTTATTATTAATCCACCTTTTAGGAGTCGAATCTTTCTAAGTAACTCTTATTTATAGTAGACTATCCTTTATAAAAACACGGGTTAATCGATCTTTAATACGGTAGGCGTTATAAGGGTCTATTCTAGAGGGTATCCGTAGGCTTATTAAATATAAGGCCACTTATTAAGAGAACTGGCTTTAGGTAATATCCGGGTCTAAAACGTTTTTGGCTAGGGTAGGGTTATTAAACCTTTTATCCGTATCTACGAGGAAGATTCGGCTATTAATAAAGTCGTTAATATCTCCCTTTATAGCGTTATTAGCCTGATTAGACGGAGTGGTAGGTATCCTTAAAAGTCCGTCGGCTATAGTGTTCTTAGTTCCCTTAATATACTTAACCTTAAAGTTAAAGAGTCGGATCTAAGTAATCCACCGAGTAATAAATACGCTAGGCAGGTCCGTGGCAGAAGCACTAAGCTAGAATACTAAGGCTTAAGCGTCTGTTTTAAGTATAAAGCGGACTCTATAGAGATAGTTACGGAGTCGGCGAAGCACCTTTAATACTCCCCTTAGTTCTAGCTTACCGGTATCGTAGACCTTCTTTACCGGGCTTTATTTACCGCTTTTATACCGGGCGATAGCTCTTTTCCCGTTAATATCCTAGCCTAAGATCCCGCCCTAGCCCTTAATATATATATCGACGATTATATAGATAATACTAGCCCCTTTACCGTACTTAATAGTAATTAGAACTGGTATAGAGGTTAGGGTAACCTTAAGAGTGTCTATAGCGTACTACTAAGGCTTATTTTAGGAAAATAGAAGTCTTTTTTAGTAGGTTTATTAACGGCCCCGCGATAATAGCGAAACGGTAGATCTAGATACGGTAAAAGGTAGCTAGACTAAGAAAAGAACGGACTTCGGAAATAGTCCGGCACTTCTACTACTTAGTTAACTTAGCCACCTTAGCCTGCTTAGGGGAACGATTATCGGTTCCGTACACGTAGCCTATAATAGTGGCCGCTTTCTAATACTATTAGCTTTTAGCGTTAGCTATAATGCCTTTAGCGAGCTCCACGTTAAGAAGGACTTTATCGATATTACTTATATACTCGGCTATATAGCGGCGAATTCTAGGTCTAATTAGGGTATTATTATAGGTAGTAGTCGGCCCTTTAACCGCGATATCGTTAATAAAGGGTTAATAGCACTAGGGAATAAGGTCGTAAAGGATACGGGTTATAGTATATATAAATTAGGCCACTAAGTTAGTCGCCCCTTATAGAAGGGTGTATATCCTAAAGAGTCCTAAAACCATAATAAAGGTCGTTATGTCCCTTAATTCCTTATCGAGGGTAACCTAGTTATAGCCGGAGAAGGAATCTAGAAGGGAAACTACCTTATATATACCGAAGTCCTCGGAAAACTCGTTGGCCCTAGGCGGGATAAAGGTATCGCGTAGGGTAATAGCGTTAATCTTAGTGGTAGAGTTAATAAGGCGTATATTACTATTCTTTTTTTTTTATAAGGAACTAAGGGTTATAGTAGGCCGCGTGGCTTTCCTTAATAACCCCCTTATCCTTCTTATCCTTAATTATCTTAACGATAATAGACTCTAGGGCTCTTGGGATAAGGATCCCTTTCGCTTACTATGCCTTATACGGAACCACCGTAATCTTCTATAGCAGGGCGACTCTAGGGTCGAGCCTCCCGTATTCCTGCTAATCCTACACGAGGGTAGCTTCGTGGTTTAGGAGGGTCTTTATTAAGAGCTCCTTTTTTATAGGTAGTAGATAGTCGGTAGAGTCTAAGATATCTTTAAGTCGCTCTTCCGTAAGTCTTAAGCGAGGGGTAATCTTAGAGAACTTTAGGGTGATTAGGCTAATAAAATAGTCGTCTTCCTCTTCCTATATATCCTTAGGGATTTCCGCTAAGATCTTCTGTTTCTAGAGGGGGTCGCCTTCGGGGATAGAATTATCGGATAGCGCGTTATTTATAGGGTGAATCTTAAGGGCTTTCGGCTTATATATAGTATAGATAGCCTGATTAGGCTTATGGTATACCTCCTCGATTAGGTCTTAGTGCTTTTTCCTCTTCGCGGTCTATAGCTTCTTTACGGCTATTACGGCGGCGCTAATAATACGCGCGTCTTTAGCCCTTAAAGCCGATAACGCTAACGACTAATAAGATATCCACGCTTCCGACTTAAAATTAATAAAAGTGATTTAGTATAAATTAGGCTGATTAGGGTAATTACGATAAGGACGTATAGAAAAATATAATAGTAACGGAAGAAAACGGTATTTATAGTGTTATCGGGCTTCCTTATTATATTTCCTATACCCTTAGCCCTAATTCCGTGGTATCGCCTTTAAGGCTATATATACCCTTAATAAAAGTGGCTTAATCTCCTTAGAGAATATAAAGGCTATTAAAGACGTTACGTTGGCGTCCCCGATTATATAATAGATTTTATCGCCCTCGTTTAGAATATCCGAAGGGTAATAGTTAGCCTTTTCCTTAATAGATAGTAAGGTAGCGGCCCTAGGCTAATAGGTAGGGTCGTTATCCTAGAGCTAATATTAATTAGCCTAATTAGACCGATCTTTATCGATCCGTCGCCTTTTATTAGCTTCGTAGTTCGGCTAGCTTTAGTTCCTCAGTATCTCCTTAACCCACTTATAATAGGCGATAGGTATAAGAATATAGGCGTTACTAAGCGTAAAGTCGGTATCGATCTAACTATCCCGAAAAGAAAAGGACGCTTTAGTCTCCTAGATCTATGGTATACTAAGTAGTATATCGGGCCCTAGACTAGGGAGAATTTAGAAGTTAAAAACGCTACTCTGTCCGCCGACCTATAAACGCTTTCTAAGGTACCCTATACACGGCTATCCCTCTTAGTTATTAACACCCTTAATCCGGATTTCGGTCTAGCTAATACGATATTCTAAACCGAAACGTTTTACGGTGTCTATAAAGATAGTATTAAAGGTGGCCCCTATATCGATAATAGCCTTAATAAAAACGTCGGGGTTATACGTTAAGGCACCCTTATAAGTAAGCCTATACTTTAAGACTATATATCGGGTAATAACTAGAGGGTTATTAGTTTTAGGGACTGCCTCCCTTTTAATAATAGTAAGGGTATTTAAGCTAGCGTTATTAGGTCAGGTAAATAAGATAGTGTATCCCTTAGACGAAGGCAGGGGGGGAGGTATACTAAGGGGACCTTATCTACTAAGGAAGAAGGCTTTATTAGCGGTTAGGCGAACGATTTCGCGCTAAGGTTAACTAGTCTCGGCGGCACGTATCCTCTTATTATTTTATAACCTTATTTCCGGGTCGTTAATAAGGTGGTACTAAATAGGAACTTTAATCCGGAGATCCCTGATTTACTTATCTAGGTCTTTCCGTGCTTACTTAATATTATAAGGGTTATCCGCGGAGGCACTGGCCTTACCTTTACTAATGACTTTTAGTTACTACTATTTAGGCTATATCGGCGTTTTATTTATCTCTACTTCTTTATTAATAACCTTAGTTATAATAGGGGTCAGGACTTAGTAGCTAGGACCAGGGTTTAACTTCTACGGACGTTATTTAATAACCTGATTAGGGAAACGGATAACCTTAGGAGTAGGTTTAACGATCCTCCTACTCCTAGTCGTGTAAAGAGGCTAAGAGGGGGGCTACTCTTTCCGAGTATCCTTCGACGCGGTATAGATATCCGCCTATTAATAATCGGATATAATAGACACGAAGTTAACGCTAGTGCTTACTACGGGAGTCTTAGCCTTCGCTTCTTCCTCCTTTAGCCTAGTATAATATTCTAATATTACTTATATAACGTCTTCTATCTTAATAGGGAGGCTTCCGGAGTTAGTGCTAATATAGTAGGCTTTAGCCAGGTCTTTATACTTCCTTTAAAGGCGCGTACTAAGCTAGTAGAGGATAGACCGCCGGTATAGCTAGTCCTGTTACTTAAGGTATATATCCTAGGGGCAGGGCTACTACTCGTTATTTTAGTCTAAGGCGAGGTAGTTAGGGTAGCGGAACCTAACTAGGTGCTAGGTCTTATCTAGCTATAGTACCGCGCACTACTCGCGGCGGTAACGCTCCTATCTATAATAAAAGTAACGGTGGGGTTAGTTATTAATAGGGTAGTATTATAACGGGCCGCCGGAATAGGGGTAAGAGTTCCTATTCCTATACCGCGGTGGCCCTTACCCGTACTATATATCGTCCTTATATATACTAACGTTAGTCTAATTAAGGGTAATATAATAAGCTACCGGAGGGGCGTCCTGCCTCTCCGAAGTGGACTGCTTTAGGGCGGCGTAGAACGGGGTCTTTAGGTAGGGGTCGGTAACCAGGATCGCGTTAACCTTATCGGCTCCTACTTAGCGCGAGAGGGTCACGACTTAGGGGACCGCGTTCCTAATAACGCCCGTACCGTTATAGACTATAAAGATAGCGTACTTCTTTAAAAGCTCCGTTAACTTATCTATATCACTCCTTATCTATACGGCCGGTTTAGGCACTATAATAGGCCTCCGTAAGATAGTCGGCGTATATATTATCGGGTTAGCCTAATTAGGCTAAGGCGTAACTACTAGTATTAGTTTAGCGGTTAGTATAGGAGTAGGAATATCTATAATACTCGCTACTTCGTTAATAGGCCGCCCGTCGGCTACCTAGACGTCTTCTGCCTACTCCTTTAATATATCCGATAAGTCGTAATACTTATATAGTCGGTCTTTTAGGTTAATAAACTTACACTTTATCCGGTTAGTAAGCTATATATTAATATCTCTATATAAGATAGCGAGGAAGATATTATAAAGCTTATAGTCTTTAATAAAAGTGCCGCCGACCTCGTCTACTCTCGACTTCTAAACCATAATACTTATTAATAGCTGCTTAACTTACTAGACTATCTTAACTTTTTTATGCTTATAAGTAAGTCGTAACTAGCGTACTTAGTTGGATAGGTCGAGCTGCTAGTCGGGATCTAGGTAAGAGTATTCGTTAATAAGCCGCTGCTTTAAGTGCTTTTATTAGCCGCCGGATACTTTAATTGGTCGGATTATCTTATTAACTATAGGACGGATACTAGGCTCCGTGAATAGGCTAACGTAAAAGAGCTTATCGGCCTTATTAAGGCGGTTAAGCTTAGTATAGTCTTTATAGTCCCTAAGGAAGTTACATAGGGCCCTTCTATTAAAGCGAGGGGCTCCCGTAGCGAAAGGGTTTAGGGGCGTATAAGACGTGATAGTAGCTCGAGTCTTCTTATTATCGTATAGGCTGATATACTAGTAGATAGCTACGAGCGTCTTTAAGGTAAGGCTTGCGTTAAAGCTCTTAAGGACGTTATTAGAAGACGCGATAGCCGTGGTAGGTGCGTAAGCCTGCTAAGGAGCGCTCGGTCCGGGGGAAACGGGGGGAATAGGGGGAACTAGGGAAATAGGGGGAGCTAGCCCGCCGCTAGGGTTCGGGTTACCCTGACTAGGCGAAGGGGAAGCCGATACGGCTCCGTAGCCGGATACCAGGACGCCCTGACTATAAGAGATAGTCGTTAACGGGCCGATACCGGGGTCTATATCTCCTTACCTAAGCGAGGCGGTCGTAAGAGGAGGGTTAGCTATAAGAGCGGCGTTACCCTGATTAGGTATAACCGTGGTCGCTAAGGCTAAGATAGCCGTGTATATACTATTATCGTTAGGCTTAGAGTCGTTATAGACTATAACCGTAAAGGGAGGGTCGCGATAATCGGTTTACTATAAAGCCGTTATATTTTTAATAAAGGGGGGTTAATCTATTATAATAATAGGTTTAGGCAGATTAGGGGAATTAGGGTTTTTAAAAAAGAAAGGGTTAAGAAATAAGAAGTAGTTATGTATTAAGTCTATAAGTCTAAGGATAATTCCACTTAGCGATAGGGGGTAGGAGGAGCTCTTTTCTTAGGGGCCCTAAAGGATATAATATAAGTATTCTCCGCTAAGGCTTAGGAGGGAACCTACTGTGGTTCGACTAATAAAGATACCTATAAGGAATAGGATAAGGTATCGCTAGCTGTTATAGGAGATTAGTTTAAGTCGTATCCGGGATCCACTAATAGGTTTACCTAACCGCCGGGTCTATAAGGGCGTGGTATCTCGGGGCTCCTTAATAACTTCTTCTAACTATTAGGGCTTTATATAACTAGATTTTCTTAAAATTCTCGGGGCTAGGGACTTACCGCTATTCGTATAGGCCGTTATTACCCTAATTAAAGTAAGGTTAACCCTACGCCTTTATTATTTCCTACTTAAAGGGTTATAATAAAAGATTATTTTATATCTAGGCTCTATAGCCCCTAATAGTCTATATCCGTGACTTTTCCTATTCCGGTAAAGGAGCGCGCCCTCCGTCTCTATATCTATACTATATCCGGAATTTATTTTATAGTTAATCTATTCTTCGTTCTACTTATTATACCTTTTTCTTAACGGTTTTTCGCTTTTCTTCCTACCTTTACCTTATCGGCGGTAAGGGCCTATCTCTTTATCTATAGCTCTTATCTTATTTTTAGTAGGGAGGATCCGTCCCTGTTTTCTGGTTAGTACGTTTTATTAAGGCTATATAGGGGGCAGGTTTCCTAGGCTATTATCGTAATCTTAATACTAATTTTAAATATTAATGCTTTATTTTAATGTCGGCCCCTTAGCCGTATACTTCCCTTCTTATTTCCGTAATTAACGTGTAGTTTATTTAGGTAGGCCGGAACTCCCCTTAAGTGCTTTCGGTTACCGTAATTAAACGATTAGGACTTCCTAGGCACCGAATAGATCCGCCTCTAAGTACTAATTATAGAAAGGCGAAGCCGTTACTATACAGAACGGCTTAGGTAGTGTAATCTCGGATAAGTCTTCGATAATAGGTATGCTTAAGACCACGAAGTGTATATAACTAAAACAATATATATAATAAGGAGACCTTTAGAAAAGGTTCCTAGAGGTGCGCGCTGCTCTAATCAGGGTAACGTAGCTTAAATAAAGTGAATATAATAAACGTGGCAAAACTTAGGGTTAAAAGGACAATGATTATATAGGATAATAAGCATCCTCTGTGTCTAGGTAGCGTCGCCACGTATATATAATATACAAGACAGATAAAAAAGCGCGCGTCTTATAACGTCACGTGACGTCCTAACGATATAGCACTGGGTCTCCGATCCACCCCTTTATATTAATACGTTTATTCTATCTAACTATCCGTTTATAGGTAGTATATAATAGATAATCGCTAAGTATTCGCCCGCTTATAGTAAAGCTCTATCTAAAACTAATTAGTAAATAGCTTATCCCGGTCTATTACTATACCCTCTAGGCTACCGAATCGGCACTTAATCTCCTTATATAATAGCCCCGCTAGCTAGGGTGCTATTAGGTCGTTCCCCGTAGGAATACATAGAGTGTACTTTATATACCGGTTAACGATTACTAGGATAGCGTTATATATTTACTTATCGGCCCCTTTTATAGACGGCAGACCTATAATAAAATCCATACTAATCTCTTAGAATGGATATATAGGTAATAGTAGCGTCTATAACTAACCGTATAGCTTATATTATAACACCTATACCCCTTAACACGCCGAATATACAGCGACGTAATCACGAATATCCGCCGCTAAGTCTACCTAGTAGAACTTTCTTAAAATCAGCTTAAGCGTCTTATTCGCTCCTATATACCTAGCTCTAGGGTTATCGTGGTGCTATTATAGGACCTCCGCCCTTAGGGCGCCCTATATAGGTAGTACTAACTATCCCTTAAATAATAGTATATCTTTTTCTCTAAGAGAGTACCCCGCTCTTTTTCTAGTCCCTTAGCGAATATTCTTAGTTAAGGATATATAATCCGGGTTAATAGTCTATAGCCCTTTAACTAGATCTTCTAATTGCTCGCTAATAGTATACTGACTTACCGTTTTATTCCTAGCTAGCTCTCTAGCTATAGAATATAGGATATACTAATCCGGTATTATAGTAACCCTAGCCTTAGCCTCGGATATCGGCGATATCTTATCGGCGACCCTTTACTAGGTAGTCGCCCTATACCCTATATCTTATATTCGAGAACGGGTAATAGCGGCGAGGATAACACGCCGGGTACTATTAGTAGGATATAGGGGTTATAGCCTTTTTCAATCCTTATCTCTTAAGCTAGGTAGGGCCCCCTCCTATAAAGTCTATACCCGCTTTTACTTACTAGGCCTATATTCGGGTAGCGTTACCTAAGCGACTTAAATATATATAATCTTCACCGTATTACTTATTAGGGTAAGGTGGATACTCGCGATCCGTTAACGAACGCTTATCGGGAGGTCGCTAATTAATCGTAATCTTTACGATAAGGTAGGAAGTATATTATTATATAGCGTTTTATCTATTATATAATCCGGCTATCTTAATAAGCCGTTTACCGGGTTTATTTTATCCGGGTAGTATTAAACCTTAAAGTCGAATAATAATAATCGGTATACTTATCCAGTAAGCCTTCCGCGAAGGTCCCGCGCCGGCGTGTTTAGTATGCCCTTAAGCGCCTAATAGTCCGTTAGTACTATAAACGCCTATCCCGTGCCTTTAAGATAGTAGCGCTAATACTTAAGGCTTTTTATTATAGCGAATAGCTCCTGCTATCCTATACCTTATTATTACTCTGTTTCGGAAAACTTCTATAAGAAGTAGGCGACTAGTCGTTATCTAGTCTCGTACTTCTGACTTAGGATCCCGGAAATAGCCTTATTCGAGGTATCCGTCTTAACTCTTATATCTAGCACTAGATTCTAGTGCTATAGAATAGTCGCCGACCTAAAGGCGACCTTTAATAATTTAAACGCCCGCTTAGCGTTATCCGGGAACTTAAAAGGTCCCTTCTTTTTACCTGCCTAATTACCTGTTAATAGCGTAGTTAACGGCCTTATAACTCTAGAGTATCCCTTAATAAACCTCCTATAGAAATTAGTAAAACCGAGGAAAACTTAGATATCTCGGAATAACTTAGGCGCCGGCTACTTAGCGACCGCACGCACGCGTTCCGGATCTATCGCGATACCTTCGTAGATTACTATAAACCCTAAGAAGTCTACTTAGTTATAATAAAACTCGTACTTCGAGAGCTTTGTGTATAGCTAGGCCCTATAAAGCCAATCTAAAACCTTCCTTAGGTCCTTTATATACTATTCGTTTAACGTAGAATATATAAGGATATTATTAAGGTAAGCGATATAATATATATCTAGTAAACCGGTAAGCGCTTAGTGAATATATACCTAGAATATAGCCTAAGTATTTATTAGCCCGAATAGTATAACCGTATACTTATAGTGGCCGTATCGCGTTCTAAACGCTATCTTCTAACAGTCCTCTTTTTTAATCCGGATCCTATAATAGGTATCTCGGATATCCACCTTAGAAAAGTACTTTACCCCGGTAAGCCTATTTAATAGCTCGCCGACCAGGGGTAGAGGGTACCTATTCTTAATCGTTATAGCGTTTAACCCTTAATAATTAACGTAGAGTCGTAAGCTACTATCCTTCTTAGGCACGAATAGTACCGGTAAGCCCGCGGGGCTTATCGACTATTAAATACGACCGCTTACTATCCCTTCGGCGATATACTTCTTTAGCTCCTTTAGCTAGGCTCGAGATAAGGGATATAACGGCCTAAATAGTGGTTCCTTCCTATCTTATAAGTTAATTATATATTCGGCGTCCTTTAGTAAGGGCGGCTCCTTTACGGCCTACTCCGAAAATATATCCTAGTAGTCGGTAATTTCCGGTGGTAGTTTGATAACTAGTCCGTATATCACCTTATCGTTATTTATAGACGGAATAGTTATATCTGGTATCCCCGGTCTTATAATAATAGCGGTAGCGATATATATAATATCCACCTTTACCCGCTTTTCGATAACCTTATAAGCCTATAGCTCGGGGTCTATAATAGAGATCGGCCTATAGACGAATATTCGGCGAGCCGTATTAATTATAATACCCTCCTAACTTATATTATCGTTTAAGAGTAGTAATTTATGAGCGGCTGGTCACGAGTTGTTTATAGAGTGAGGCCGAATAATTGAATTATCTAAAGCTAAGGAGAAAAGAAGGAAAGGGGAAAACTCTATAGGTGCCTACGACCTAAATATAATATCGCGGCGACCTATTAGGAGTATACTATGATTAGTCGGAAGATCCGGTGCTTTACCGGATTATCTCCACGGGGTTAGCCCGTAATATTACCCCCCTCCCCCCTCGGTAAGTCGTTAGTCTTCGGTATAGGTTCGCGGAGCGTTATTATTTAATCGAATAACGGCTCTTTATTAATTATATAATAACCCTTAGTGGCTTTTTAATCCCGAATAACCTCTTTATTCGTTAAAGAGCGCTCGAGGTAGGCCTTTATAGTTATATAATCGATTAACGTGTTATATACGGCTATTATTATTATTTATAGACGGGTTATAGGATCGTTCCTTCTATATAAGGAACCGATAGGCGTACCTTCCCTAACCGTGTAACTCGTTTATTAATAATACTAACTTTACCGTTACCTCCGTTATCTTATTTTTTCTTCTTTTTTTTAATAATATCCTTTATTATTAGTAGTACGTTTTCTATCGCCTACTACCCTTTTACACGCTGTTTTATTATTCTAACCCCTTATCTCTCTTTCTAGAAGATATTTAAGTTTTTAGGATTATCTCCGGCCCCTAAGGTACGTTTCCCGTTCTTCCTAAAAGCTTCGCGCGACGTTTACTAACTTATATATATAATACAGGGGGCTAATAATAATAATAATAATAATACTAGTAAGGAGGCACCTGCTCCCGCCCCGGCTAGTAAGGAGATCACTTCTCCTACCTCGGCTATAAACCGCCGCGCCTAGCCAGCCCGAGCCGCTAAGGCTAAGGGTAAGCGTTCCGCGGGCAAAGCTTCTATAGTGGTTAAAAGCCCCGCGAAGCGCGCTCGTGGAATAAAACATCCTCCTAAAAGGACCCGTTTAGTTTTCTGCTACTTTTACGTAAAGGCTATTACGAATAGCCAGGATAGGCGGCGCTACTATAATTAGTCGGGACCCGGAGCGAGGATACCCGATCCTAAGTGCTATAATTACTTAAAGGGCGGTTATAAGTGCGTTCCTCCTTTACCTAGGATAACTAGTTTATCGGTAGCACTCTTAGAGGCGGCGAAGGTGGTTAACGACGACCCCTTCTATAGCCCTAAGGCGACGGAGGCGCTTATAGCGGCTTATTCGGCCTTTTAAAAGGCGTCCGGGGTTTTAAAAGAGACCTCTAGCACTTCGTAGGAGGATAAGCCTATCTTAACGCTTATCGACTCGGGTACTAGTAAGCCTCGCTTATTAGTATAAGCCACCGCCTCCCCCCTCCGCGGGGACTCCTATATTATAGCAGGTAGACCTATACTTATCGCGGCGCCTCCTACTATCGTTACGCCTATTCCTAGCGTGACGATTACCTTTACGGGAGTAAAAGGCCTACGCCGGCTTAACCGGTTCTTATAGGTAATTAAGAATATCGTAGGGGTTATTCGTGTCGAGGTAAAGGATATTAAGTCCTTTAAGGGAAAGAAGAAGGATAGGTAGGCCGAGGTCACGGCGTTTATGTTATCTCCTATTATCGCTAAAAGCGTTAATAGTCACGAGGATACTTATAATAACGTTAATCTTAATACCTAAACCCGATAGCTAGGGGCGGGGCTTATCCGCCCCGACTTAATTAATGTGGACGGCTTTACCGTTATCCTAACCTTTACTTAACCCTTACTGCCTTTCCTATAACTCTTCTTCTTCTTATACCGTTCGCGTAGTCCGTTATTAACTTTAATCGGGCTATACTTCTTTTTATAGTAGTCTAGGGCGGTTAATTCTTATAGGGACTCTATCGGTTCCTAAGATATCTAGGCGTATCCTTCCTATTTTACTAACGCCTCTTTCCTTACGCCTTTGCCTACCCTCCTATTCCTAGCGTATAAGATTTCCTCTACCGTCTATTCGTCTTCTTTAAGGCTATCACGAATTAGTCTGGGTTAGGGGTCGTGTAGAATTTAACTAGGAAGCGGGTCTTTACTCGTATATTATAGGAGGTCTATATAAAACCTCGGGTATACGTTTAAAGGCACGTCTAGTTCTATAATATACGGGTTAATAACCTTAGTAACCCTATACTTCTAGTATAGCTAGCTTAACTTACGTAACGGTCTTAGGGTAAAGTAGTTCGCGAGTAAGAGTTATATAAGGTCGCCTTTATAAAGGCGTTCGGCGGGGATACGGCGCTTATTCACCGACTCTTCCTATTATAGCTGCGTAGCCGCTATTAAGGCTTAGGCGAACTCTATAGCTTCTTAGAGACGGCGAAGTAGGTTATAGGCTACGAACTCCTAAGCGTTACTGCTTAGTTCCTCGTGGATCTAGATCGGGTCGATATAGTATCCGTGTTTAAGGAAGAACGGGCTTATCTTAGTAGTAGAGCTCTTTTAGTTATTTAATACTAGTTAGGCGGCGGGTAGTAACCGGTCCTAATTATCTTATACGTAGTAGATAAAGGCTTAGAGGTACGCCTATACTTCTTAGTTTACTTATTCGGTGGCTTTATCGGTTTAGGGGTAATACGTAGTGCTTAATCGTTATTCGATTTTAGCTAACTTATAGAAGTATTGCTAAAAGCGACTTATCTAGTTAGAACCTTTATTATTTATAATTAAGTAAGGTATACCGTGGAACCGAAAGTAATAGTATAGGAACCGTTCGGTATAAGCTTCCGCCTTTATAGAGTCTATCGCTTTAAGGGTAATAGCCTTTATAAGTCGATCGGTTATAACCTATAAGTATCTATACTTTTTCTCCCTAGCGGGGGGCAGATCCGTTATAAAGTCTATTAATAGGTCGCTCCTTATTCGTTTAGGAATTAGGAGTAGTTTTAAGAGTCCTTATTAAGCGTTCCGCCACGTATAGCTCTAGTTATAAACGTTATAGTTACGTATAAACCTGCGTATATCTTAGTTTATTCCCGGCTAAAAGAAGCGTCTTGCTACGAGGGTAATTATATTATCTTGCCCCGGGTAACCTTTAATCGTAGAGTCGTGTATAGATTAGATTACTCGTGTTCGTAACATGCTCCCTTCTTAGGCTCCTAGTACCTATAGGCGATCTCGGAACGTTAGTAGTCCTTATAAGGTAATCCTGTATTCGGTAATCTAGGCTCGGAGACCTAATAAGGGGGAAAACTATTAATCGCCTTTAGATACGGCTTATATAGCTTAGCGATACTAGTTATTTTCTTTTACCGTGGCGTCCTATAGCCGTTATAATTCGTTATTAGCTTCGAATACTCGTAGGTGTTCGCGAAGGAGGCGGATCTTTAGGGGAATTAAGGTCTCGGGGATTAACTGTATATATCGCGCCTATTCCTGTTTATCGGAGAAGTCCTTCGGTTTATCTTATTCTCTTCGCGAGAGAGTATCGGCGGTATAGTTATCGGCACCCTTACGGTATTTTAGCACAAAGTCGAACTAGGCGAGCTCGCTGGCCTATCGGCTTTGCCTCTTATTAAGTATCTTCTTTATTATAAAGTATTCTAGGGCCTTATAGTCGGACAGGATTATAAAGCGACTATAACTCAGGAGCTCTGCTCTTTAATACGTCACGTAACTTATAATCGCTAATATCTCCTTATTATGGATAGGGTAGTTATACTTAGCTCCTATAAGTCGCCTTAAATAGTAGGCGACTATATAACGATATCCTTATTCGTCTTCTTAAACTAATATACCTCCTAGTACGAATCCTAAGTAGTCGGTTTCTATAAAGGTCTTATTGCTTAAGACCTATTATTATAGGATCGGTTCCTCCTAGAACCTCTTCTTAACCTCTTCGAAGGCCGCTTATTTATTAGGACCCTAAGAGAATACTCGATCCTTCTTTATTAGTCTTATTAGAGCGGACGTGATATAGGCGAAGTTCTCTACGAATATACGGTAATAGTTTATAAAGCCTAGGAAGCTTCGGACTCCCTTTACCAAGGTCGGGGCTTCCTACTCTCGGATCGCCTTTAGTTTATCGGGGTCGTATAAAACGCCCTGGCCGGCGGTAACTATAAACCCTAAGTACTTCACGGTCTTCACGCTAAACTCGCACTTTGCTAGGTTAAGCGTTAATCCTGCGTCGCTTAGCGATTATAGTACCAGGTTAACCTTCTTCTCGTAGTCGCGGAGGGACCCGCTTAAGTAAATTAGGATATCGTTAATATATATAGTAATAAAGTCGTTAAGGTAGCGTTATAACGTCTTATTAATATATCGTTAAAAGGATACGGGGGCGCTACTAAGTCTAAAAGGGTATACTAACTATTTAAATAAGCCGAATTAAGTTCGGAACGCTATCTTCGCTTCGTGGCTAGCGGCTATTCGGATCTTATAGAATATAGTAACTATATCGAGCTTTATAAACCACTTAACTCGCTTTAGGTTTCGGAGTATCTCCGTGATTAGTAGGAGAGGATAGCGGTCTTTCTAGGTAATCGTATTTAAAGCACGGTAATCATAACAGAATCGTAACCCTCCTCCTAGCTTCTTTATAAATAGAACTAGAGCTTTAGCGGCGGAGCTACTAGCTCGTATAAACCCCTTGTCGATAAGGTCGGTAAGGGTCTTCCGTAGGACTAAGAGTTCCTCTCTGGATATATTATAAAAAGGGCCCTAGGGTAATTCTGGCTCCTTATTATTAGGCCCTTATATAAGGTTTATTTCGTGGTTAACCCTAGGTCGATAAGGGGGAAGGCGGTTTATTTATAAGTCGGAGAATAGGTCCGGAAATCGTCATAGTATCTCTTCTAGGATATACTTCTAAGGGTCGACTAAGGACTTACTTCGGAGGGCCTTATCGATATCCTTAATACTAACGGCGTAAAGCGTAAGTTCCTTTTTACCGAACCGTTATCTCCTTTATAATCGCCGTATAATACCGGTAAACACCGACCCGGTTACTACCTAAGCTCTACGGATAGCTCTAATATTATCGGGTTCTTCCTCGCCTTAGAGTCGGATATCTATCCGGGCCACTCTATAGTAAAGGCGATATCTCTTCGCGTAATAAATAATATCGTTATATTCTATCTATAGTTTCCCTAGGAATATATTATAATCTAATCCTGGTATTATATAGGCGAATAGTCGTTATATATATCCACCGATCTTAAGATCGTATATAGTAATACCGGAACTCCTTATGGACCCTATAGTATCGGAGAACCCCGAGAGGGGTCTTCTAGTCCTATCGACTAATAGGAGGCGGAGGGACTTTATAAGACGTTTACTTATAGCTGCGTAACAGTTATATCCAGTATCTATAAGAGCGGTAACTAACTTTTTATTAATCCGCGCTCGTATAAAAGCTAAATAACTACTACACGACTATAATATAAACTCTTTCTAATCCCTCTATTCCTTTATAATAGGCTCTAATGCCTATTTTCGTACTAGAGCTATTCTTTTTCCGAGTCTTTATCGTTATCCGTGACTCCCGTGTAGATCGTCTTATTATCCGAGGCTGCTAAGACCTTCGCTACGCGGTTCTCTTTATAATCCTCGGCGTCTTTTTTCTTTAAGCGGTATCTTCTAGTAAGGTATCCTTTCTTTCCGTAGTTATAGCACTCTCTTATCTCTTTTTTCTTAGTCTATATTCGATTAACTCCTCCTATCTTTATATCGCTATTATAATCACGAGTATAACTATTATTATTACTATTACGTAGCGCTTAGCCGAACCATAGCCTTATAGCGAGGGCTTTAAGTCTTTAAGCGATGCTTTACACTTTAGTTACCTAAGCGTAGTAGTTATTTAGTAGTTTCGCGGTAATAAGGGCGGCGCGGAGGCGATTACTAAGAGCTCCCTCTAGGAACGTGATCTTTATAGTATTATCCTATTAACCTCCCCCGGCGATAGCGAGCTATTATTTAAAACCGGGTATAAAGCTTCTAAACGCTTAGTCTTTATGCTAGCGTAACGTTCTTAGGGCGTTAGCCGCGCGGGGTTATTTATTAACGTCTTTATATATACGGTTAAGGTAATTAAGGAAGTCTTCGGGGTTATATTAACTATCGGTTCCGCTTACGGCCTAAAAAGAGGCGATAACGCGGCGGGGAGCTTTATCTATGTAGGCGTTAATAAAATACCACTTCTCGTAAGCGTTCTAGAAGAGATATTAATCGAGTAGGAGCTTTTCGCGAATCTTGGACGACCAGCTTGTGTACTCGGAGCGTTTGCCGTTAAACTTCTAGGGTAGTGGAAGCGCTTTAGTCCTAAGGTTCGGAATAGGCGTTATATCGGGCGTGGGCGTAGTAACGGGCGGCTAAGGGCCCTGTATAGTCTTTTCTAATAGTATAGCGAGACAAGGCGTGGTTATACGTTATTAGTTTTATATCGCCTATAATAGCTAGTTAATAGCGTTCTATTATTCTTAGATCTAGGTGGTTAAGGTCGCGACTTAAGTCTATAGAGGGTTAATAATCTCCCTCCTCCACTCCGTAGCCTCGGGCGACTCGCCCGCTAGGCGTGACGGAGCGCCGGGAGGTGGATCGAAGTAATAGTCTATCTTTATTAGCGTAGCGTATAGGTTTCGCTAAGCTTTAGATATATAAGCGGCTAGTCACGAGTTATTTATAGAGTAAGGCCGAATAATTAAATTATCTAAAGCTAAGGAGAAAAGAAGGAAAGGGGAAAACTCTATAGGTGCCTGCGACCTAAATGTAATATCGCGGCGACCCACTAGGAGCATACTATAATTAGTCGGAAGATCCGGTGCTCTACCGGATTATCTCTACGGGGTCAGCCCGTAATATAATTATCTAGTACCCTTAGGTCGATCCGTATATAGGAAGACCCTTTTTAATAGGCGTGGCCGTCCTTCTAGGTCTAGTAGATAAAAAGCTAAGCCGTATACTCCGTGGACCCTCGCCAGGCTATTATTAAAGCCTTCGACTTCTAGAGTCTCGACCTCTAAAAGCGGTTTTAACCCTAGGCATTCTACTAACGCCGGGCTAATAATATTTACCTGCGTATAAGTATCTAAATCCACGCTAAACTTAATCTCCTTTCTATAACGGATTATTATCGCTATAGATCTTACTACCTCGCTAACTATAATCGCTAGCCGGTTATCGGGTATAGGTCCGGCCCCTTTATTACCTACGCCGACTTATTTCCTACTAAATAGAGTTCCTTAACCCGAATATCGTTATCGATGTTATCGTGTATAGCTTATATATTACTAATACGGGCATAAGCCTTCGCCGCCCCGTTATTAGTTATTTATCGTGCCTTATTACTATAATAGTCCCTAGAATAAAAACCCTTTTTACCGTAGTTATAGTACTCGCCTATAAAGGCACGCGTGCTAGGCTATACTTATAAAGGCTCTGGGCCTAAGCCTAATACCTTTTAACCCGTCGGGGGCGCCCCCTTTAAGTCCGCCTTACCTGGCTCGGCGGGCGTATACCGACTAGTCGCCGGAGTGCTTACCCGGCTTAAGCGATTATCCGAACGTTAGAAGTTCGATAAGGTCCTTTTATAACCGGTATCCGATCGCTTACTGCTCGCCTTCTTAATAGGGCTTATATCCTAGAATAGCTCTGCCTTTTAAGCTAGCGTTATAGCCTTATTTAACTTAGTTCTCCGCTTTTATATCTTATCCTTAATACGTAGAGGTAGCCGACTAAAATAGTCGTAGGCACGCTCCTTGTTTCCGCTTATCTCCTAGCCTAATAGCCTATATAGGTTATCCTACTATTCGAATAGTTTTATTAGCATTATATCGCCGGTTATTCGTAGCTTATAAAGTTCCTTACGGTAATAATACCGTTATATATCCCTAGATAGATACTTTTACCGAATAAACGCCGTAAAGTCGTTTTAATTCGGGTTAGCGATCTTCCTAGTATAGTGCCTCTAGGACGTCTAGAAGGTATATTCGAGCTTCGTTAAAGCCTATTCGATCTGCTATAGCACTAGGGTACTAGGTCTAAACTAGTTCCTAGCCTTAATCGCTACTAACTAATCGTCGATTTCTATAACTATAGATAACTCTTTAATTAGCTTATAATTATATAGTAGCGGGTTTTTATAATCGCGCCGGGGCGCCGGTTATCTAGTAAGCTTCTTTATAATTACTCGGTTAATCTCGCTTTATTACTAGAGATACTACGAAAATATTATATTTAACGCCTTTTACGTTAATATTAAGGGGCCGGCGGCGGATCGCTAATCGACCTATAAACCACTATTTTTAGGACTAAGCGTAACCGGCGTATCCGTTAACCCCTTATTTTTATCTAGTCTCTGCTCGGGCACTATTATTATTAGCTTCGGTATAGCGGGCGCCTCCTGCTCGGCATCCGTTTTACTAGCTCCCCCTAGGGAGACGCTTATTCCTCGAGTCCTTCTTAGTAGTATCTTCGGCCTAACTACCTTAAAGGTATAGAAGTTAAACAATTATAACGAAAGGAAAGTCCGTAGACTTTAGTTAAGGAAAAGATATTATAGAAAAGGCTTAATAGCTTAGTATTGTAGAGTAGTCGTAGTATATTCGTTAACTAAGCGCTGACTTTAAACTAAGACTTTAACTTAAGGATTAAACTAATCCCTTAACGCACGTATAGAGATAGGTTCTAATCGGTGGTCCGTGCGCGGCCATCGGTCCGACTGTATGCTAATGGGTCTGCGATTATCTCGTTATAAGTGACTATACGTATACGTTCCGGGTTTATCGCGATACCTTTGCGGGTTATTATAAACCCTAAGAAATCTACTCGGTTACGGTAAAACTCGTACTTTAATAGTTTCGTGCATAGCTAGGCCCTATAAAGCCGATCTGAAACCTTTTTAGGTCCTTTATATACTATTCCTTTAATATATAATATATAAGGATATCGTTAAGGTAAGCGATATAATATATATCTAGTGGACTAATAAGCGCTCGGCAAATATACGCATAGAAAGTGGCTAGAGTATTTATTAGCCCGAATAGTATAACTATATACTTATAGTAACTATACTGTGTTCTAAACGCCGTCTTTTAGCGGTCTTTTTTCTTAATCCGGATCCTATAATAGGTATCTCGGATATCCACCTTCGAAAAGTACTTTACCCCGGCGAGCCTATCTAATAGCTCGCTGACTAGGGGCAAAGGGTACCTGTTCTTAATCGTTATAGCGTTTAACCCTTAATAATCGATATAGAGTCGTAAGCTACTATCCTTCTTAGGCACGAATAGTACCGATAAGCCTATAGGGCTTATCGACTATTAGATATAACTGCTCGCTATCCTTTCGGCGATATACTTCTTTAGCTTCTCTAGCTAAGCTTAAGATAAGGGATATAACGGCCCGAATAGCAGTTCTTTCCCGTTTTATAAATTAATCGTGTATTCGGTATCCTTTAGTAAGGGCAGATCCTTCGCGGTCTTTTCCGAAAATATATCTTAGTAGTCGGCGATTTCCGGCGGTAGTTCGACGACTAGTCCGCGTATTATTATTTCGTATTATCTATAGACAGAATAGTTATATCCGGTATACCCGGTGCGATAGTAATAGCGGTAGCGATATATATAATATACGCCTTCGCTTATTTCTTAATAACCTCTCGAGCCTATAGCTCGGGATCTATAATTAAGATTAGCCTATAAATAAACGTTTAGTAAGCCGTATTAATTATAATACCTTCTTAACTTATACTATTATTTCAGAGCGGTAATTATCCAGTACCCTTAGGTCGCTCCGTATATAGGAAGAGCCTTTTTAAGAAGCGTGGCCGTCCTTTTATACCTAATAAATAGAAAGCTAAGCCTTACGCTCCGCGGACCCTTACCGACCTACCGTTAAAGCCTTCGATCTTTAGAGTCTCGATCTCTAGGAGCGGTTTTAACCCTAGGCGTTCCACTAACGCTGGGCTAATAATATCTACCTACGTATAGGTATCTATATTCACGCTAAACTCTATCTCTTTCCCGTAGCGGATTATTATCGCTATTATTGATAATATACTCATAATAAGTAATAATTATAATAATCATAAGTATAATATCTAAGTCAAAATAAACAGTATATGGTTATAGCTATATAACTAGACGTCTACTTTATAACCAGCTTAACGTATACTATAATACTATACGTATTATACGTGCATATATACTTAGCTTATAATATATATTATATAAGTACACTAGGTATCGTAAATACGATATCTTGGTTATTACTTAAGCTAATAACGTGGCGTGATAACCGTGCGTAGGCTGTTAACGTAACAGTCGCCACTCAATCTTTCAGGGTCTTTTGCCAGCCCCGGATTCAGGAAGAAATCCCAGAAGTCAGTTCTTAACACACACAATATCAATATTATTATAAGCAGCTTTAAGCTCGCGTAATAAGCAGTAATCCTACGGATCTACGAATTTAATAGCTTTTTGCTTGATTTTCCTCTCTTCCACGCGTACAGCCTACTACTCGTAGCCTAATCTATTAAAAGGTTATAAGCCCGGGTTAGCAAAGAAGGAAATCTACTCTTTTCTACTCTATTATTCTACGTAAAAATACTAAAAAGACTCCTACCTGCCTTTTCAGGCTATCCCTTTATTCTCCCCCGGTCGTAGATCCTTGTCTCTGACCGTACGAAATCCCTTTCTCTCCCGAAGACAGCTAATCGAATCGAACCGTTTATTCCGATACCACAGTTTAAAGCTCTTTATTCTTCCTAATACGGTCGCCAAGAGTCGTGCTAAGAGGCCAGCTCTTTGTTCTTATTCCGGAAGAACTATACGATCGGAATAAGACTCTTTATTGTAATCGGATATACTATTCCTTTATTTATAAAGGGACTTTTTAAAAAAGAAGGATAACGAATACGTGGATAGAACGTAGCTGCTTTTATGGTTATTATAGCTCCACGAATAATAGCTATATTAATTAAGCCACTTAACCTACCGCGCTGCCTATAATAACAGGATATCGTAACGTGGTATATAAGCTTTTAGCAAAAAGTCCGCCCATGGAAATCCTGTTATTCGCTTTATACGGGTATCGCTTTTCTTCGCGCCGCGAGATCTATGAATAGCTTTACCGTTTAGACCCACTTTTGGACCCACTTTTCGAAGCTAGGCTAATCAGAATCAGACCTTTGGCTCGGTATTCTTTGTTTCTGTCCTTTATCGATAACGTAATAAAGAAAAAGCAATAAAGAAAATAATAAAAATAAATCGTTAAATAACTTAGTTAATTCTGACCTAAATAATTAATAAAAAATATCGTTCTACTACTTAAAAATAGCTTAATAAGAGACTAGCAAAGAAATTTCCGTCCAGAAGCTCCAGGGCAGCATAGACTATTAAAACTAGACTATAGGAATACACGCTTACTTCGCTCGTAAAGGAAAATATATTAAAGACGTTATAAAGCCCCTTCTAGTAAATCCTTTTATAAAACAGAAGGAGGAGTCTCTAAAGGCAGCTGGAGATATACTCTCTGCTCTTTTAGACGGTCCCTTGACCCAGGTTTAAGGAATAAACGAAGCTTTAAAAGTATAGGAAAAACTAAAGGATTTATATAAAGCAAAGGGATTCCAGGCCGACTATATCGTCCTAACTTCTTTTTTTAACCTCTCGCCTTCTGAATTCCCTAATCTCGAAGCGTATTTATATAAAATATAAGAGAGACTGCTTACCTTAAATTAAAGAGGTATATCCTTTTCTAATAAGGTGATCTTTGCCTGGATTCTTAATAGTCTCGATAAGAGGTACGAATCTATAGTAGGGCAAATAACTTAAGCTCTCCGTCACGATATTACTAGTTATACACTGGATAAATTAATAGCGGAATTAATAAACGCTTTAAGAAAGGTCGATTAACCGTCGAATACCCTCCGTATATAAGGTTCGAAATCATAAAAGAATAATAATAAGAAACCCTAGAAGAAGACTAAGGGTTTATTCTATAAGAACTATAAGAAGCCTGGCTATACGCCGACTGACTGCTACTTTCTCTATCCTGAAAAAGCACCTAAGAACTGGGTAATAAAGGATAATTCAGGATTAAGGAAAAATACCCAGAATAGGGTAAATAAATCCTAGTCCTCTCGAAAGGATAAGGAAAAGAAAGGAGGTGGAAATACGCGTCTTTCTTAACGAGAGAAGCGTATAATAAACCTCGTACTAAAGGCAAAGGAGCAGCACGCCCTAGATACGTCTTTAGAGGAGGAGAACGACGAGTCTACTGCGGTTAATATGATTATAGATTAATAGAATTAGTAGTAGGATTAGCCGTAGGAAAAAGAAAAGGAAAAAGAATAGGAAGACGATAATAAAGAGGCCGGCGTTATTTTTAAAGACGTCCTCCCTCCTCCGTTTCCTTTTCTAGACCGTCCTAATCCTTTCACACAGGATTTAATGGATATAGATCAGGTATTTATTATCTCTTCTAAGGATAAAGATATAAATAATACTAACCTTAATATAGATTGGTTAGTGGAAAAGATTTATGAAATATAAGCAGAAAATAGTATTAAATTGGATCTGAATTTCTGTGTAGATAGCGGGGCTACGGCGTATATTATTATAAATAAAAGACTCTTTTCTACTTATAATTCTAAAGAGAGAACTGTTCGTTAGGGTCAGGTAAAGGAAATAAAGATATAAGGTAAAGGAGATTACGTTATAAAATTTAGGGATACTAGAAAGCTTTTGCTTTTAAAAGAGTGCCTTTATATACCGGAAATAGGCACGAATATTATTAGTCTCTCTTGTCTTAATAGTGAAGCTCGTGGTCGTACTAGAAACAAAAAGCTCTTATTATTTAATAATAAAGAGCCCCTCTTTCTTTATATAACGGCTCTGCTTTATAACGGGCTATACTAGGCGATAGCACGGGCACTATCGTACGGGGGGGTTAAGTCTTAGAAAATAAATATAATAAATACTTGAAAAAACATAAAGAAACTGTTATAAAGAGGTATTTTACCTAAAGAATAGTCTTAAGACTTAACTAGAATAAAGAGGTTTCAGAGGTTTAAAGAATAAGTTTTAAAGAAACAAAATAAACAAAGAAAGGGGTTAGTTAAACCTTAACAAAGAAATAATATAACAAAGAAACCTCAACCTCTTCAACCTCTTCAACCTCAAGAAGAGCTTTATAAACAAAGAGACCGTAATAACCGTCGAAGGACTACTTTTATAACTAAAAACACAACGCTATGGCATAATAGGATAGGTTATATTAACCCTGTTACCTTGAAAAGTCTTTATACTAATACTCTTGAAAAAGATTATAATATAACTAACGAAGAGTTAACTGAAATACAGAGCTATGATGCCTGTAAGAAGAGTAAGTCTATTATACTTACGAATAAAGATTCAGTTAATAAATATAAAGACTTTTCCTATTTAGAGAAGGATTATATAGATCTTTACGGACCGATCGAACCTCTTTCTTATAATAAGAAGCGTTGGATTTTGTTTATACTAGACCGTTCTACCCGGTTTCTATGGGCATAACTGCTCTTAGATAAGTCTGAAACGACGGTAGTTATAGCTATAAAAGAGTGGAAAGCTTAGGTGGAAAGTAAGAATAATAATAATAATAAATATTACTTCTTTATTAACGAAGTAGATACTGATAGTAGAAAAGAATTTAATAACGCCTTTTTTTAACGCCTCTTTACAGGTGTAAAGCATAATATAAAGCCACCGTACACTTATAAAGCTTAAGGCGCTGTTAAACGAGTTATAAGAACTATAATAGAAAAGGTTCGAGCTCTTCTTTTCCACTTAGGGCTGCCTCGTTACCTTTAGGGTGAAGCTGTTCTCTTAGCTGTTTATATATATAACAGATCACCTAATTCAGCTCTTGAATATAAGAGTCCCTTTGAGCTTATATAAGGTTAGAACCCTAATATTAATAATATACGGGTTTAGGGTTCTATTGTTTATTATAAAAATAACGACCCGAATATAAAGAAACTAGATATAAGAGCACTTCGAGGTGCTTTAATAGGTTTTAATAACTATAACTATAAGGTTTATAACCCAGTAACTAAAAAGACTGGTTGGTTTCGAGACGTTTATATCTTAGAGAATCAGTTTCTTTACTCTTCTTTAGATAACTATAATAATAACTATACGCCTAAAAATAATAATAACCTCCCTCCGTATATTAATACTTAGGCATATAATCAGGTTTCTAACCGCGGGCCTTATTAACCCGTTAAGTATAATAAAGGAATCACTTTTAGTGAAAATACCGGTTAATTTTCATAAAATATTCCTTCGCGCGTTTCGAAACGTTCTGTTAAGTCTATTTAACCTAAAGAAGAGAATAATAATAATAATAGACGTAAGAGTCTTCGTCTACGGGCAGCGGGCTATGAAGCTCCAGCTATTAATAATAATAATAATAATAATAATAATAATAATATCAACTATAGCCCGGCTAATAATAACAGTAGCCAGAGTACTAGGCTAGAAGTCTAAATACCTTCAGAACCATTAAAACCGGACTATAAGGATTTAATATCCTATGATAATAGTGGGCACTTACTATATCATATAAAAGATATAATACTTAGAAACCTATAGTTTTAAGAAAATTCCCTATTTCTTTTAACTATAAATTCGATTAACGAACCAGCTACCTATAAACAGGCTATGAACTGCCTAGATAAAGATAAATGGATAGACGCGATGGTAGCAGAAATATCAGAACTCGAAAAGAGAAAGACCTAGGACTTAATAAATATAAAAAATACGCCTAATAATTATAATAAAATAAAAGAAGACTACCACGTACTAGGAGGTTATTAGGTCTTTAGAATCAAATATAATAGCTCTAGCGAAGCTATTAAATATAAGGCTCGGTGGGTTATTCAGGGGTTTAATCAGGTTCTAGGTCTTGATTATCTAGAAACCTTTTCAACTACCTGCCGGCCAGAAAGCTACAAACTAGCTTTAATACTAGGCGTATCACGAGGCTAGAAATTCAGGCAGTTCGACGTCAAAAACGCGTTCGTTCATGCTGATATAGATACCCTGATATACGCTATACAACCCACAGGCTTCGAGAGAGAAGACAGCTCAGAAAATAATAAAAATATAAATAATAATTATATAACACTCTGCAAGCTTAATAAAGCTTTGTACGGGTTAAAACAAAGTCCTAGACTCTGGTATAATTACCTGGTTAAGATATTATCTAAGCTAGGTTACCGGGTCTCTGAATATAATAACGGACTTTTTACCTTTTATAAATATAATAAAATTAAAAGAATAGAAGAACGAGGTATTCTTTTATGCCACGTTAACGATATAGTAGCTCTAAGCCCTTCTAAGGATACTTTAGACTATTTCTTTAAGGAGATGTCTAAGGATATTACACTTAAAGACTTAGGTGAAATAAATACCTTTCTAGGTTATATAATAAATATAAATAAAGATAACAAGACTCTCTCTATAAGTTAGTTGCCTTATACTAATAAGATACTTGAAAGGTATAATAAACGAAGTCTGAAAAGGGTTAACACCCCTTATATACACAAGAAGGTCCTAGTACCAAATCCTGAATAAGCATTAACTAATAATATAAATAAATACTAACAGGAAATCGGGGCTTTATTATATCTAGCCTTACATTCAAGACCAGATATAACTTACGTAGTTAACCAGTATTCTCGCTATATAAGTAATCCCTCGTAAGACCACTTTACTGCGTTGAATCGAATCTGGGCTTATATAAATACATATCCTAATATCGGTCTTTTATATAACTATAATAAAGAAGACCTTAGTATTTACGGTTATTCTGATACCAGCTTTTCAGATATAATCGAGGATAGAACCTCGACTTCAGGATATATTTACTGCGTGGGAGTAAATAACCCCGTTAGTTAGACCTTAACTAAACAAAAAGTCGTTGCTTTATCAACAACAAAGGCCGAATATATAGCTCTCACAGAAGCTTCCAAAGAAGGAATCTATCTTTATAATCTATATAAAGATATACTACAGAATCTAGGTCTAGATTCTAATACAGAAGGCAATAATAATAATAATAAAAATAATAATAATACTCTCGAGATTCCTACTATCTTAATAGATAGTAAGAGTGCAAAGAAGCTCGCCGAAAACCCTGAATTTCATAAACGGGTAAAGCACATCAACAGGCAGTATCACTACTACAGGCAACAGCTACAAAATAATAAAATAAAGATCGTATATATAAATACGAAATTTAATATAGCTGATATAATAACTAAAGGTTTAGCAAAAGAGACTCATAATACTCTTTGCGGTTATATAAACCTAGGTCACAAGGACGATACGTTGCCGGAGTATGATTTGCCGCCTCATAATAATATTAAAGAATTAAAATACTAGGTTTTAATACTTAGTATTCTTAGTTCTTTATAAGGGGATATAACTAGGTTTTTTACCTTCGGGTTTTCCTAGATATTAAAGGTTTTTATGAATTTTCCTTTGAATTATAACATACCATAATAATAACAGGGGTTTTTGAAATTTTCCCTTGAATTAAAAAGAAGAGGTTTTTCTAATTTTTCCTCTATGTATTCTAGTCTTAGATAGACTAGGATTACTACGCTATAACATAACATAACTATAACTATAACCTGGCTAAGCTGCACTTATTATATAAGAGTCAGCTTACGGGGGGGTGTTGATATTATACTTATAATAAGTAATAATTATAATAATCATAAGTATAATATCTAAGTCAAAATAAACAGTATATAGTTATAGTTATATAACTAGACGTCTACTTTATAACCAGCTTAACCTATAATATAATACTATACGTATTATACGTGTATATATACTTAGCTTATAATACATATTATATAAATATACTAGGTATTATAAATACGATATCTCGGTTATTACTTAAGCCAATAACGTGGCGTAATAAGCGTCGCGTAGGCTGTTAACGTAATAGTCGCTACCTAATCTTCCAGGGTCTTTTGCCAGCCCCGGATTCAGGAAGAAATCCCAGAAGTCAGTTCTTAACACACACAATATTAATATTATTATAAGCACCTTTAAGCTCGCGTAATAAGCAGTAATCCTACGGATCTACGAATTCAATAGCTTTTTGCTTGATTTTCCTCTCTTCCGCGCGTACAGCCTACTACCCGTAGCCTAATCTATTAAAAGCTATTAATCTCGTTACCTGGCATATAATAATCGCCGGCTAGTCGTTAAGTATATATTCGGCCCTCCTATCTACGCGACTCGTTTCCCGATAAATAGAGTTCTTTAACCCGAATATTATTATTAAGGTTATTATATATAACGTGTATATTACTAACACGAGTATAACTCTTCGCCGCCCCTTTATCGGTTATCCGTCGTTCCTTATTACTATAATAGTTCTTAGAACGGTGTCCCTTTTTATTATAGTTATAGTACTCGCCTATAACGGCGCGCGTGCTAGGCTATACTTATAAAGGCTCTAGGCCCGAGCCCGAGGCCTTTTCACTTATCGGGGGCGCCCCCTTTAAATCTATAGCTTTACTTAGATTAGCGGGCGTATAGCGACTTATCGCCGGAGTACTCCCCTAACTAAAGCGACTATCTAAACGCTGAAAGTTCGATAAGGTCCTTTTATAACTGGTATCCGATTCCTTACTACTCGTCTTCTTAATAGGACTCGTATCCTAGAATAGTTATGCCTTTTAAGCTAGTATTATAGCCTTATTTAATTCGGTTTTTCGCTCCTGTATTTTATACTTAATATATAAAGGTAGCCGATTAAAATAATTTTACGCACGCTCTTCGGTTCCGCTTATCTCCTAGCCTAATAGCCTATACAAGTTATCCTACTATTTAAATAGTATTATCGGTATTATATTACCGGTTATTTATAGCTTATAAAGTTGCTTATAATAATAATACCGCTATATATCCCGGGATAGATACTCTTACCGAATAAATGCTATAAAGTTATTCGAATTCGGGTCTATACTCTTCTTAGTATAATACCTCTAGGACGTTTAGAAGGTATATTAGAGCTTTATTAAAGCCTATTTAATCTACTATAGTATTAGGGTACTAGGTCTAAACTAATTCCTAGCCTTAATCACTACTAACTAATTATTAATTTCTATAACTATAAATAACTCTTTAATTAGCTTATAAGTATATACTAACGGTTTTTTATAATCGCGCCAGGGCACCGGTTATTTAGCGAGCTTCTCTATAATTACGCGATTAATTTCGCTCTATTATTAAATGTGCTATAAGAATATCGTAATTAACGCCTTTTACGTTAATATCGAGGGGCCGGTAACGGATCGCCGATTAACCTATAAACCACTATCTTTAGGACTAAGTATACCCGGCGTATCTATTAACCCCTTATCTTTATTCGACGGTTCCTATTTAGCCACCGTCGTTATTTGTTTAGGCATAGCGGGCGCCTCCTGCCCGGTATCCGCTTTACTAGCTCGTCCCGGGGGGACGCTTATTCCGCGAGTCCTTCTTAGTAGTATCTTCGGCCTGATTACCTTAAAGATATAGAAGTTAAAGAATTATAACGTAAAGAAAGTCCGTGGACTTTAGTTAAGGAAAGGATACTATAAAACAGGCTTAATAGCTTAGTATCGTAGAGTAATTATAGTATATTCGTTAACTAAGTGCTAATATTAAAGTAAGACTTTAACTTAAGGGATTAAACTATATCTCTTAACGTGCGTATAAGATAGGTTCTGATCGGTGGCCTATACGTAGCCATCGGTCCGGCTATATACCGATAGGTCCACGATTATCTTATTATAAGCGTAAGTATATAGAGATTCTTACTCTTTAGCTAGGAGGATAATCGTAGTTAAGACGGCTTTTAAAGTGGCGATATACTATAGAAATTAAATAGCGGTATCTTAAACTTATTTATTATATACGTTATGTTAATAATAGGAATATCGGCCGCCTATTATAGAAGCGGGATTAATAATTTCGGGTGATAAAGAGATATTATATATAATCCTAGTTATTATAATACTCGTAGTAAAAGAAGTTACTTTTAATATTACTTTACTAATATATTAGTAGATAATTAGATAATAATGGTAAGGATAATAGATATATCTTATAAAGTCATTTTAATAGTGTTTTATCTAAAAGCTTCTTATAGCGGTGCTAGCTAAGTAGGTTTATAATATCGGCCTGAGTTATATATAACGCCTCCGTTCCTAAATCTTATATATTCCAGAGTATTATTAGAATATCCTGGAGCCGAGCACCGCTATTCTATATAGAGATAACCTTAAGCCTATATATATAAAGGCCCTAGGCGCGAAATTAAGGGAAAGTAATAGCTTTAACCTAAGCGTGGTTATATTCGCTACGGCTTATAATAGCTTTAATAAACCAGCCTCTATTATAAAAGCGGAGGTTAATTCTAAAAGAGTAACCAGTTATCTACGTTAACGTCTTCTAGCACTTAGATCTATATATTAAGGCCTCCTAAGCTCTAGTTACTCGACTCTTCCTATAAGGGTATATGATTCGTATTATATTTCTACTAAAAGCATACTATTAGTATTTAGTAACGCTATAGTCCTTTAAGAAGTTATAGATAATAAGGGATTCGTGACCCTAATTATAAGAAGTAAAGAGCTATTATAGAAGCTCGGATCTAGAGGGTCTATTGCTAGCTATAATAATATTTATTTAGATTATAAATAAAATTTAGTAGATTAAGCCCTAAGTTTATTGACTTTATAAATAGACGTTATAATAATCTGATTTAGCTACTTAAGATCTATATATTAAGGGCTTAGCTAGACCGACCGTAAGTCCTACAATACCGACTATAATCAGCGGGTCATAGTGGATCTGCGCGGATATTAAGCTAGTTCGCTACTTTCTCTTTGTATAACTACCTTTATTACTTTATATAATATACCTAGTAAGTACCTAACGTATTTAATTCACGTCTTCTACCTCCCTATTAATATATCTATTTTACCTTTATACTTAGGTAAAATACGTTCTATATCGTAATATAGCGAGGAACCTATTGGCCCGTATACCTAGTTCCAGGGTATCTACCTACCTAGCACGTTATACCTATATATCTAGGAAAATTATAATAGTTAATAAGATAAGGCAAGTAATATAATAGGCGGTACCTATATATCTAGGTATCTATTTACCTAGGTATAGTATATATATATATATATCTACCTTAGCCTCTATATATAAATTAGGTATAATATATAGGGAGGTTAGGCGTTATATTATTAGCCTACTAATTACGGTTAGGCCTTTATAGTATAGTGGTGGTATACCTGGCACACGGCTAAGGTAACCGGGTTAGTTCGAATCCGGCTAGAAGCGCACGCAAAAGAGGGACCCCTTTTCCTTTTTTACGCTACTCGGATCCTATCCTAGGGGGCCCTTATCTGCCTTAGTATATACGATAAGGGTTAAATATGGGGCCCGTTAGACCCACCTTCCGCCTAGCTTCGCTAGTCGTTAATAGGTGCTACGAGGGAGTTAGTCGCCCTACCGTGGAAAATAAGAAGACGGTACCGCGCTATCCCTAAGCGCGTAAGTAAAATGCGCGGCGTCTTTTCTATAATACGGAGGTAGCCTCTTACGCTATTATATAAGCGTTCTGCGTAGGCATATAGCCTATATTAGCTTTATCTACTGCTATAGAGCAGGGAAGCTTAGGAGCTTTAAACCCTAGGAAGCGTATATATAAGTCGCCTATAGTGGGCTTATAGGGGTTAGCCCTAGGGCTTATAGGAAGGCGTATAAAATAAATAGTGATAATTAAGCGCGCGCCGTTAATCGAGTATATAGTCGGCTTTAAAGCCGCTATAGGTAAAAACGTTATAGGATTCCTAGTATAAAAGCCCACGAGTTTCGTACTAATAGCGAGTTAGTACCGGGGCCGCTATAATACCCGTAAAAGGCAGTAATCCTAAAGGAGGAGAGTATAGGGGTTTTTATCGAAGTTATATACTAGTTCCCTAAGTCTTATACTATGGTTTTCCCCCCTATAGGCATTAAAGAAGGACCGTATAGTTAGAATTCTGACTCCTAGCTACTTAGGTAGGATACGGATAGCGGAGTAAGAATAATAAATAAATAAATAAATAATTATAGTCGGAGTAATAGGACTTACGGTCATTCTAGTTAAGCCCTATACAAAATAGGTATAGTATAAGTCCCCCTACTAACTGCTTACCCTATCGTCCTAATTATATAACTTAAGCAGGCGACTTAAATTATTAATACTAATAATTTTAATTTACTAGCTATTTTAGTAGGAATTCGGAACACTACTCCTTAAACTGCCTCCCCTATTCTTTAGTAGTAATATTATTTAGCTAAATGAGTTGCGTTCTACGACCCTATACCCTCTTAATCGCCTCGATATTAATTAATCGAGTATTAGAATCCGGTATTACCTTTAGCTATTTATACGGCTATAGGCGCTTTATTAAATAGTTTCACTAATTAATCTACGTCTTTTTTTATAGCTAACTAATAGTTTTTAACGTTAATAGCCTTTTCTACCCACTTAAGTAATCGCCTAGACCAGTACGGGGTTATAGCCCTAAGTCTTATAAATCCTAACGGCGTGGATATTAATGTTCTAAGTCCCTAGGCTCTCTTGAGCTCCGAGGAGTTATCTATTATATATCTAATAGCTTTATCCGTTTTATAGGGGCTATTAGGATTATAACGGGATTTCTATCCATTACCTAAAAACTTAATAGGACCTGCCTTAGACTAATAGGCTATAGCCCTATAGATTTCTATTCCGCCTTAATATTCTTAGCCGTTAATATATTAATCCGTGTCTTCCGATAGCACTATAGAAAAACTCGTTTACCGATAAGTAATAAATCTCCTAGATTAGCTATATTTTTTTAGATATTTCCGATATAAGGACTTTAAGAGACTAAAGACCGATATATTAAGAGGTTAAGTAACGTAGCTAGAATAGGAGAATAGAGATAAGGCTATAATATTCCTAATAAAGTATTACTATATAAAGTTAGTTAAGATATAGCGCCTATATTTATCTATAATTAATAGGTATAGAGAATCGGCCTAAGCTGGTATCCTCTTTTTAGAAGGATTAAAGATATTAATAAGCTAATCTAGGCTTATACCGTTTATAGTCTAGCTATTTTTATTAGTAATAAAGCGCTAGTTATTATATCTGTTTATATCTTAGGGAAATAATTACTATTAGACTATTTTTCCTTTAAAAATCATAAGCGACGGTAAGGATAATCCTGCTATAGAGATATACTTAGTAATTATTATCTAGATCTTTATTTCTCTTACTTTAAACTAAATCGACTTCCTCTTAGACTCTTTAGTAATAAGGTCGTTAATACTAAGCCCCTCTTATATCCGAGTCTTATGTATATTAAACAGAAGGTATAAGAGAATATTGCGCAGGGCCGGAGCCTTAACTAGCTTAAAGAATCTCTGGATAATCTTAGTTATTATACCGTCGACGCGGTTCCTTATAATTACCTTACCTCAGAGTTTTTTTAAGATAGGATTACTAGTAAAAAAGCCCTTTATCTATCGCTTTCTAAGGCGGACGTTATCGCCGTTTAGATATAGGAGACGCGAGGCGAATTCATAGATCTAGGCATAGGTTAGGGCTATCCTAATAGACTCCCACATAATATTCTAATTAGCTAACAGAGTCTCTTATTTAATAGAAAGCCTTTATAACGGTAAAGTAGCCTCTAGGCGCGTTACGCTGCTATTTATAGGGCGTTAAGGAGTAAAAATAGGCACTCCTTAATCTTAGTAAGCTTATTAGAGACTTTTACCTGCTAGAATATTATTATACGTACTTTAATGGTTTTAATCCGTGTATTTTAGTATCCTAAATACAAATATCCAATTAAAAAAAAGGCTTTATTATAAGTATATTTATTCCGACTAGGGTATTTATTTATTCCGACTAGCATACTATTTTTATAGCTAGGGCTAGCCGCCCATAATAACAAATTTTCTATTTATAATCTTAATTACTTTAATTAATAAGTTATAGTATTCGGATCGTCTTTTAGCCTTTAGATACGATTATTCATTAACTATAATAAGCTATCTTCCTGTATCTTAATTACGTGCCCCGTCCTAGCTCTGCTTATAGTATACGGATAGGTTATCCGTTCCCGACTAATATCCAGGCGGGACTACGTTACCTCTTACGGAATTTAAGTTCGATTAACCCCGACACCTCCCTCTACGTTATCTACGCCTTTAACCTAGACCCCGAGGGCGATTAGGACCTTACTGTTATTTTAAGAACCGAGCGGCGAATAGGCTGTTTCGACGTTATTAGGCGTTAAAGATAAATAGATAATTATTAAGGATAAAAAAGTCGAAATCGTGAGTATATAATCTAATTAGAAAAAAATAAAAAAGGGTATAATAGTAGGCGGCTAATAGCGGGAATAAAAATAGTGCCCTAGTTAAAATGATTAATATTATACTTATACTAAGTAATAATTATAATAATTATAAGTATAATATCTAAGTTAAAATAAATAGTATATAGTTATAGCTATATAACTAGACGTCTACTTTATAACCAGCTTAACCTATACTATAATACTATACGTATTATAGGTGTATATATACTTAGCTTATAATATATATTATATAAATATACTAGGTATTATAAATACGATATGTCGGTTATTACTTAAGCCAATAACGTGGCGTGATAACCGTCGCGTAGGCTGTTGACGTAATAGTCGCTACCTAATCTTCCAGGGTCCTTTGCTAGCCCCATATCGAGGAAGAAATCCCTAAATCAGCTCTTTACTCGTTCCTGCAATAAGCAGTCATCCTACAGATCTACGAATTCAACAGCTTTTTGCTTGATTTTCGTCTCTTCCGCGCATACAGCCTACTACTCGTAGCCTAATCTATTAAAAAAAAATACCCTAGTCGGAATAATTATATTCTTTATAATATTATAATAGGAAAAACGCGGTTAGATTATAGCGTTATATAGGTAGAAAGGTTTAGAAACAGGTGATTGGGAGAGTTAGGTAAGCGATTAGTCGGGGGGCGGACTTATAGGGAACCTAACGCATTTATTATAACCCCACTTTAGCGCCACGATTACAGGCTAAACATCAAAGTGTTTAGGCATTCTACGAAGTAGTCACTCCCTATCTTACCGGGAAAATGGGATAAGAAGGTATAATTGCAATACAGCAACAAACAGCTATGCCACAGTCGTCCACAGTTACTTAGCTGGCAACCATATAACCGCTATAATAATTATTTACTGTTATATAGCATTATAGCAAAAACTACCTTTTTAAATATTAATTATTATATTGATATAGCTTAGACCCTTAAGTATAGGAATTATACGACTGTTTATTATTTAGTAGATTATAGATTATAGATTAATTAAGCCTCCGGAATAGGAGGCATAATATTTTTTCTTTTTTCTTTTCTAGTTATAACGGCAGAAAATTCCATAACGGTTAAGCTATCTATTAACTGTTATTCTGGTAGTTACTTATCTTAGTAAGCTCAGACCACCGTAGAGAGAGGAGTATAGCGTAGGCCGGTAATATATATACAGGAAATAAATTTATATAAACTTACCGGTATAATACGTAGATATAGGTCTGTTTTAGTAATCTATCTAATTAAAGGCTTTTATTCTATTTATTGTATTCTGTCCCACAGGGAGGTCTAAGTCCCAAATACAAATAGAACCGTCATTAATGAACGCTGGCTCGATCGCATTTATACGAATAACCACGATATTATCGTTTTAAAGGTCTGCCTAATCGCTTAATTTAACTAAACCTAGGCTAATCGATTTAATGGGTTAATCCAGGATCCTTTAAAGGATCACCCAGTCGCACGACTCAATCAGGTTAATCAGGGTCCTTTAATCAGGTCAATGCGAGTCCTTTACTTAGGTTAATCCGGGCCCTTAAAAGGACCGCCTAGTCGCTTAACTTAATTATTAATCCAGGCCCTATAAAGGACCCGAAAACCAGGGTTAGTATACACCTAAGTAGTAACCTATGGAAACACTATTAAACCTACTATCTAAGCTTCTCCTACTCTTAACGATTCTTAGTATATAATGTACTTAGCGATATTTAGTATATAAGCGAAGATAAAAGGGGGTTGTTATTATTATAAAGATACGTTTATTAAATAGATTTCACGATAGGGTATTTAGGCAGATATAAGCAGAGGCCGTATAAGGTTAGAAATAAGATAGATTTATATTCGATTAATTCTTTATCTCGGATACTAAACAGAAAGGTTATATCTTTTTTTATTATTATTTAGTTACCTATTAAAAACAGATCCTTAAAACTTTCCCTATATAAAGCGTTTATTAAATACGTTTAGCTCTACGTTTATTCCTTAGACGTTTTTTAACATATACTAACCGTATATATCTCTAGCTAGCCAGTACTATAGGACCTATAAGAGGATTTAAGTTAGGTAACGTTAGGGTATAATAAATGATATATGAATAGGATGGATTCTCTAAAGAAGAGGGCGAGGTTCCGGCTATATATATCTATAGGGGAACCTCGGGCTATCTAAGGCTAGGCGCTATACTGGGTATAGTGCTAGGACGGTGCTAGCACTAGTCTAGCGCTATACTGGTTTAGTGCTAGTATAGGGCTAGCACTAATCCAGCGCTATACGGATTTAGTGCCGGTATAGTGCTAGTATTAATCTAGAGCTATAGGGTTTTAGGTCCTGGTATAATGCCGGATAGTGGTGCGTAGTATATACCCCGGGAGAGATAAAGCCCTGCGTCCGGCGGGCTTCGCTGTCCCTTAAGGTCTATAACGTCTAACTTAGACTCAGCGTAGCCTATTATTATACTAGTGATAAGTGGTAGACGCGGTTATAATTCTTTATTTTTAGCTGAGGCTAAATAAATAAAAAAACTATAGTATAGAATAGCACTCTATAGCGTATATTCCTAACTCCGTTAGGCTCTATCTATAGCACTAGTAACTATACCTAGCCGCTTATCCCCCCGTTAAATAATTACTAACCCGGGACTTAATATAAATAAAAGGAAAATAGAAGGTAAAATCACTGGTGCCGCCTATTTCCGCTTTATTATAGCACCTTAACCTCCGGGGCTCCCGGCTTTAGATCGGGTAAACCCTATTCCTCTAAGGGTATCTCTAGGATCACTTCCGCGTCTTTAGGCTAGATATTATCCTTACGGTGTTTAAGCTTACCGCCGAGTAAGTCGTATAATACTAGTAAACCTTTATATTAGTTATTCTTATAATAGTTATAGATAACCGCTATATAGTAGATAGTGTTTATAATTAGCTGGGCATCGCTTATTAGTCTCTTCGCTATAGTGATACGCTTATTAGCGTCTCGGCTTCCGTCCTCCTTTAGTTTAGCGACTTAGATAAGCGTCTCTATACGCTATATTACTACTAGGAATAATATATCCGTAGCTTACTAGACGTTATTATTAACGACGTGCTTATTAATAAATTCTATTACGAATTTACCTATAGGTAATAGTGTTATAATAGCGTGTTAGCGCTAAGTTATAATGGCTAACTTATAGCCTATATGCTTAAAGTCGTTCCTTGTAACGTGGGTATTAGTGTCCTTAAGGCGGCCTACGAAGGCCTTAGTGGCTTAGATGCAAATCTTATCCTCGCCTTATATAGTGAATAGTAGACGCTTAGCTGCTAGTGCTAATCCCGTGTCGTTATAGGCGCGCTTGTTAGTGCCGGTTATAGCGGGTATGGATGGTCCGCCGGCGCTAGGGGACGGGTTAAGACTTATTTAGCTTAGGATATCTATTACGGAACGTATAGCTGGTATAGGACGTTCTTTAAGTGATTATATATAAGTCTTAATGGCCGTGGCGTGCTACAAGATATAGTCACGGTGTTCCTGTATAGCTACGATAAATAAGTCTAGATTAATAACTCTATTACTAAGCTTATTAATTACCTTTACTAACGTAAAGCTAATACTATTAGTTTCGTTAATCTTATTAATTATCTTAGCCGATAGGTTAGCGCTATAAAGCGCGGGGCTTTACTAATTACGCGGTGTGTTAGTGACTCGTATAGGGGAGCCTGTTTCGGTAACTATAATTCGGCTAGCCTTATAGGCCGACCCGTGCAGCAATTAACTATTTAGTCCGCGGGGCGTATTATATCGAGCTATAGCGAGGTATTACTTAAATATTTATTTATACTAGGGCCACTAAGTAATAGTATAGTTATTATCTAGTAGGAACTACGGTTATTGGTATTCTAGCGCGATTTACTATACTCTAGCTACCATAATACTTTTATTTACGATAGGCTCTAGTATAAATATAGTGTGTTCTAGCCGCCTATTCTAAGGGTTATCGTACTCTCTCTCGGTTACTTAATAGCGGTATCGCTTAACGATAGCCTTATATTCCGTGACCTACTATTTAAATACTGGCCCGGCGGTGGTAAGGTGGTGTGTTATGCCGTTCTTATCCCTAAATAATATAATAGCTCTAAAGTAGCCCTCGAAGGTAAGGCCTGACCCGTCCTATCCGTTTCAAAACTAGTATATAAACTCCCCCCGGAGTTCCTAGTCCTTAGATCTATAAATATCGGTTAGGTATACGATAATATAAAATATTATATTAGGGGACATAGATCTATTTAGATAATATCCGGCTTCGGAGGCTGCGTGGTGTTAGAGGTAAATAGGGACGATAATAGAATTATAGCTTCTAGGCGGATCATAATAGTTATACGATAAGATAATTAATAATAAAGGACGAGTTGATTATAATAGGAATAGTGGAGGTAAGGGAGGATAGATAGTTAAGCGAGGGGTATAGTTAACTATGATCGTGATCGCTTAACTATAAGTAAAGGATAAAGGAAAATAGCGAAGCTATAGGCGGCTAAGGAAATCTTTTATTTTTAAGCTAGCTATACTAATTTACGTATATACTAGGGCTATATAGCCAGTAGGGCTTCTATTCTTCTTAGTTCGAGATTAGATAGTGTTATTCTTACTATATTAGTCGTGCCTTCTAAAGGAGTGTTTATTATTAAGGGGGACGGTTCTTTGGCTTTAGCCTAGCTCCGCTGCGAGGCTAAATAGGTCCCTTTGGTTCTTTAGAGCTCGCCGGGCGCGGGTCTTTTAACTTCTTTTACTCCCTTTAATACTAAACAAAGCACCTCTAAAGCTCTTTAACGTCCTTCGAATTCCTCTACTAAATCCTGAGCTTTTATTACGTCTACCGGTATCTAGACGTTTTACTAGTCCGGCTTATCCTTTTATCGAATAAGGTACTCGGTACGTGGCTTACCTCTTCCTTTACGAGTAATCCGTTTATCTGGGATAGCTTTAATCTCGTAGTGCTTATATAGGTCCCGCTATTACTCTTAGTCTTTATCTTATATATTAACGGGTCTTTTAGTCTCGGGTATCTCCGCGAACCTAACTATTTAGAGTTAAGTAATACTAATAATGGGGTGTATATTAAGAGTCTTAGGCAGATCTAATCGGTATACTAGCGGCGATACTTACTCGAGGACCTTAAAGGGGCCTATCCGTTAAGCACCGAGCTTAGGGCTGGCCTTACCTAGGAGCGAGTATGCGCGGCTAAGGCGGACGTATACACGGTCGCCGGGCTTAAACCGAATCTTACGCCGTTTCTTATTATATAAGCGCTTTATATTTATCTAAGTTATTACGATAATAAGTTTTATATCCTCCTAGAATATCTTATATTTAATCTTAGGGTTAATATTACTAATTAGGTTAAGCGGACTATTCGTTTTAGTGCTATATAGTATTTTATTTAGTATATAGCCGAGAATCTTATTAAAGGCGTTATTTAAGTCAAACTATAAAGGTATAATCACTTTCGGCTATAGGGCGTTTACGTTATCCGCTAAGTATATACGTATCCTAATCTTAACGGTTTAGCTCTTCCTTTTAGAAATACTATCGGTTTAGGGATACTAGGCCGTTAAGAACTTTAGCTTAGTTCCGGCTACCTTTTATAGAGTTATCTAAAAGTCTAATAAAAACTTAGGGTTACGGGCCGAGATAATAGTATAGGAGATACCCTAGTTACTTATCTAAAGGGCTTAAAAGAGTATAGACGCCTAGTCCTTTACGGTATAGGTGCTATGGCTAGGGATAAGCAAGGAGGCCTTTAAGAACTTATGCGTGACGGTTAAGAGGGCATCGAATAAAGGGAAGCCTTCGCGCTGCTATGGTGTCCCTACGGAGGGCATTTCGGGCAGCCCGATAATAAAGGCTATAGCTATAGTATAGAAGGGGATTAGGGGTGTTAGGATAGGGTATATCTTATTAAGGGGAGCCTGCCGATCCGTTTAGTAGGTACGATATATCTTATATTAGGTAATATATATAAGTCGACCTTTTTACGGAGTTATAGGATTATAAAGCGGCTAACTAAATCGTATTATATCCGTTTAGCTCCGAAATAATGCCGGTTATCGTGGGCGGCCTAGAGGAATTCCTTATCTAGGGAGAGGGGATATAAAGGCGTTTTCTTTTATTTAAATCCACTTAGTATAGGAGGCTATTATCTACCTTAAAAGGGATCTTAACTAGTAAGTTATAGTTAGTGGTTTAGGTAAGGATAAGTACCTACTTCGAATTATAAGCGTAGCCTTCGATAATCCTTTATCGTATATTGTCCTTTATTTAAATTTGGCTAATATAGTGTATAGCCTAGTCTTCCTAAATCCGGTCTAATTCGCCTAGACGTTTAACTAGGGGGCTGTTAGTAGTGGGTAGCCGAGATAAAGCGTCGGCTACTATATTCGTCTTACTAGGGATATATTAATAATTAAACTAGAATTAGCTAAGAAACTTAGAGGAGAGGGTAAGCTTGATATTTAGCCTAGTCTTATTAGTACTAGATAGGGTAATCGACTTTATAATACTTATAGTAGCGGCGTGGTCTATAAGGACTATAGTCGGGTTACGATAACGGACTAAATAATAATACGGGTCTTATAAATAGCCTATAGTAGGTAGGCGACCTTAAGTTCCGTGGGCTAGTACTTCTTTTTAGCGGCGTTAAGCCCTTTACTAATATATAGTACTAGTCGAATATCGGCTTTCTTAAAAGTTCCTTTAGTAAGCTATTTAGTCTTATCGACTAATTAGAAAAGTATAGCGGAGAACCCGTGCTTTTTAGAGGCGTCTAGCTAGATAAAGAGGATCTTAGTAAGGATATAGTAGAATAGGTAAGCGTTTAAGGTAAGAGCGCTAGTAATATCGTAGAATATAGCTAACTCTTTAGTAATAGCCTTAAACATTATACGTTTAGTATACGCCTTACGGGCCTATCCCTTACTTTTCCCAATTTAATAAGCCTCGGCGATAAGGGTTATTTTTTATTATTAGAGGAAACCGATTCGATAGGAGAATCGGGGAATAAGATAACGAAGCCAACCTACTATCGCGATCTAATATTTTAAGGACTAAAGAGAAGTTAAAGGGCGAATCTTTCGTAGAGCCTTAGTATATTCTTTAGTATTTGATAGCCTAAGGGCGTCGACCTTAAATTCTAATAGTTAGACTAATGGATATCTAATAAAGAATTTATGAGGAGAGATACTAACCCTTTATTTACTAAATAAGGAGAGTACTATATTTAAGTGCTTAGTATAGTCGTTTTCGGTGTATAATATAATAATAATATTATCGATAAAGGCAGAGATAAAGTCCTGGTATAGGTAAAGGAGCTAGTCTATATAGCGTTAGATATACATAGGCGATTTACGGAAGCCTATTAGGGCGACCTTTAGCTATTCCTATCCCTATTAGGAAATAATAATAAACCGCTTACGGTATAGTTTATATATAGGGAACTAGTAGGAGAAGGCCCGGGCGTTTATAACGGAGATAAACCTCTTCCCTCGGAGTCGCTTAATAACCTTATCCTAGAGCGGTATCGGGTATATATATCTAGGATAGTAACCTTATTTAGGGTATAAAGGTCGACTACTATACGACCTTTATATTTACCTTTTATCTCTCGCTATATAATAAAAGCTAGAGTCTTAAAGGGCGTTAGTACTAACGTCTATTCTATATAGTCCTAGTCGTAGAGCCTAGCTAGGGTCTAGTCTAGAAAGGCTTAGTCCTTATAACTAAGTGGATATAGCTTTTAGCTAATCCTTTAGGTATACTATTTATCGATTAGTGGAACGCGTATATAGTCCTTCTTATCTATATCGATAACGCCTTAGTCCGTCTAAACCTTAGGATAGTTACTAATAATCCTAGTAAAGCGGCGTATAAAGCGGGCTCAGTGGTCATAGATAGTCACGCCTTCTAGAGTCGCTTTAGTCGGGGTATCTAGGCTCTTATCGATTCCTAGCTTCCCGTTAATAGGTAAATACCCTTTAAAGATATCGCCTTATCCTTCTAGACTTAGGGACTTCTCGGCGGCCTTTAGCCGTTTTATTAGAATATCATAGGCGTTATCCTGCTTTATATTAAAGTATGTATCCGCGTAAAAGGGATCTATATACCCTAGCTTACTACCCCGGGGAATAAGTAACGGCCGATTATTAGCGTTATAGATTAAAACGGATATCCTTTTACTAAGGATATAGTTTAGTAAATCCTTAATATCTAGTTAGAATTCTATGGAGTCTAAGGTTATATTCTATTCCTTAAATAGGATAAATCTATACTAATACGGTGGAATAATAACCTTCTTAGCGGCTTTTAATCGGCGTCTAACTAATAAACGTTTAGCGAAGATACGCGCCGGGACGATAAGACCTTTATAGGACCTAATCTGGATAGCGTCCCGCGAATTAAGGATGTCTTATTCGGATAGTTAAATTCCTGCCTAAGGAGTAGACCGGATTTTAGCTTAGGAACCACCTAAGCCTCTACGTATAGCTATCGGACTCGGGGCTAGCCGTCTACTATGCCTTAAACTAATAGGGTAAATAAAGCCTATCTAATAGTATCCGAGGTACCTATACTATAAAACGTAGATCTTTTAGGCGTCTCGATTTTTATATCGGGGAGGTAAGGAAGAAAGTGCTAGCTTACGATATATCGCGAGGCACTTAAATTAATATAAGCTTTAAAGGGAGCGCTATCTAGGGTTACTCGGACTTAGACCTTTATATATATATAACCGTATAGGCCGGCTACAGGGTCTATTACTTCCTATAAAGCGCCTTTAATTAACGGGGAGTCTTAACCGCCTTATTCCTTTATTAGGAATAGGTAGGAATAGGACTTTTTATAGCGGAGGGCCTTATTATTAGATCTTATTAGCTATCTATACCTAGTATATTATCGTTATACCTAATAGAGATTATAGTACTTAGGTATAAATCCGGGTTTATCGGCGACCTAGTATAGTTAATCACTACCTTTATTAGTCTTAGCTTTATTATCTATAAGGTCCTTGGAGTTATTAGACTCCTCCCTAAAATAGTATAGGTCCTCTGGTTCCTTATTATTCTTATATTCCTTATCGGAGACCTTATCGTTAATAGTAGTATTTATAGAGTCCAGGGATTATTCCCAGCGAAAGTTCCGGTTACCGCGTATTAGTTAATCGGACGTATTATTAGCTAAGAGCCGTTAGCCGTGTTTATTTATATAGCGATTTAGCGTTCCTAGGGCTAGTAGGGCGCGGTTATTCTAGTAGAATTATCCTGGTCCTAATAAGCAACATTCTAGTAATAGTAAACGATAATCCGGTGCTAGGGAATATTATTCGGGCTACGGCGAGCGGCGTGGAGCCAGGCTACCGCGTTAATCCGGTACCGGGGAAAAGGCGAATATACCTAGGAGGATTAGTTTAATATCGATATCTATTTAATCCGCGGTAGGGTTTATTAGGTAATAAGTGCCTTTTAGGCTCTATTAGTATAATTCCGGTACTATCCTAGTATTATACTAGCTAGACTATTTATAAAGTCGGTTACCTTAGTTTCTGGTCCGGGATAAGGAATAGTGTTTACTAGGTTAGCGTCTAAGCGGTCCTATATAAGAGCTAAATACTTACCTCTAGGTTTATTAGCCGCTATTACTAATCGGATTATCTTATCTATAAAGACACGGATATTATAGCGGGTAATTATATTATCTAGGGTATATCGTTTATATCTTAGCTTATACTCGGCTTCCTCTTAAGGTAATCAGAACCTTTCTTATAAGGCGGTCTTTTATTCCGTAATAGTCGTTATTATAGTAAGGTATAAGCGTTATCCCTTATTAAGGCTTATAAACTATACTAAGGCCTCGCCTAATAGATAGCGAGCTAGTCCGCGGGGAAGAGACTCGTGGTGCTAGGTACTTAGGCCGGTATACTAGTTTATTATATCGGTAAAGCGGAAGACGTTTATATAGACTAGTTTAGTTTTTTCAGTCTTAAGACCCTGGTCGGTAATGAAGTATAGGGGAGGCTTAAAGTAGCCTAGATCGTTAGCCTTAAATCGGTGCGTCCGATTATCCCGCTAGCTAAGGATAGCGAGTAGATCCGGTTATCGTATATATAGGTATAGTTCCGGGTGGTTCCTTTAGGGAGGACCTATACCGGGAGGGCCGTGTCTAGGGGTATTATTACCCGGAGGGGCTACCCGGTATTATTAGCGTTCCGGATTCCTATTATTTCTAGTTCCGATATCCTTTATTTAGTCGCGAGGGTAGTATATAATATCGAAGGGCGTGGGGCTTATATAATCGTCGCGGTGGCTTATAGTATGGGCTTATTAACTTTCCTGGTCGGAGAATAGTATATAGTTATTAGGCGTTAAGGTATAGTCGGGTATTCCTTTAAAGGGTTTAGTGTACTTTAATAAAAGGCTTTCCGCTATATCTTTAGGGAAACTTTTAACCGGCCGTTTAACTATACTTATAGCGGGGTGGATTAAAAGCGATTCCGATCCCTTAACCTTAATCTTTAGTTCTATTAGCGGAGAATCGTGGCCGGCGGTAAAGGGGGCTAGCTCCTTGCCCTTTATTATACTACGGGCTATAACTATAGACTTATAAAGGTCGATATACTCGGGCTCCTTCTTTAGCTAATTATAGAATACCTTTACGAAAAAGTCGTGATAGGTAACCCACTTAGTAGGATAGGTTAGCTAAGGAGGCAGGATAGTTTTAGAGACTTTTCTTTTAGAGGTTATAGCATAGCTAGCTTTATTAGTGCTAGGGAGGTTCCCTGCTTACTCGGCTATAGAGAGGAGTAGCCGATATTCGGGTATAAGAACCTTTTTAGCTATATCTGGATAGGTGTTTATTATTATAGCGAGGGGATATACGCCTTTTGGATCCCTTAGTATAGGGGGAGAGTCTAGGAGAATAGGGTAAGGAGTATCGGTTATTATTAAGCGGGTTCTATAATAGTGCTTTTTAGTATTTAATAGGTTGTTTTAGATACGGGCCCGTCGGATAACTAGTACTCGTGGATTCTTATACTTATCGCTTACTCGCCTAGTCTTAATGAAGGGGAGGCGCTTTACTTAGTGGACTACGGGTAACCGGTACCGCTTTAGCTATATATCCGCTTAGGGCGCTATATATAGCTATTTAACTAAATAGGGGTTTAGTACGTAGACCTTTATATATTATATTAGAGGGCTAGTAAATATAGTAAGGGGTGCGTAGGTAGGTAGTTCCTTATCGGCGCTATTAGACTATAGCTTAATAGTCGCTACTTATCGCCTAATCCTATTTAAGGGGAGACACTTTATTAACGACGGATAGTTACTTACCCTGGGATCGTGTAACTAACATAGTCTTTATAGTCGTTTAATAGGATTAGTACGCGAACCAGACTAATATTAAATAATCTTATTTTAGTTACTATTATTTAATATACACTAACCGTATATATCTCTGGCTAGCTAGTATTATAGGACCTATAAGAGGATTTAAGTTAGGTAACCTTAGGGTATAGTAAATAATATATAAATAGGATAGATTCTTTAAAGGAGAGGGCGAGGTTCCGGCTATATATATCTACGGGGGAACCTTAGGCTATTTAAGGCTAGGCGCTATACTGGGTATAGTGCTAGGACGGTGCTATCACCGGTCTAGCGCTATACTGGTTTAGTGCTAGTATAGGGCTAGCACTAATCTAGCGCTATACGGGTTTAGTGCCTATATAGTGCTGGTATTAATCTAGAGCTATATGGTTTTATGTCCTGGTATAGTGCCGAATAGTGGTGCGTAGCATTTTTCCTAAGCTTCTTAGAAATACCACGTTAATAGACCGTTTATAGCGTATAGTTTTAGTTTACACCTATTAAGTGTATTTTTTATATAATATATATATCTATAATATATAAGCTCGGAAACCGGTAAGGCACTCGCTGCCTCCGCCTAGGACTAAAACGTCTAAGCCTGCTAAGATAAATACTTATAATAACTTTTAGGAAAGATTACCGCGCCTATATATTTTAATATTAAGCCTATAAATATAAAGCATATTCTCTTACTTATAAATAGCCTATTATTCTATAATAAAACAAGGTCTTAACGGGGCTAGGTATATATACAGTAAGTCGACAAAACCATCAAGCCACTTTGCCCCACCTACACGTACCAACGTGTCTTTATATTTTCAATACCATAACCCTTTAAGTTTAAAAAATCGTTAAAAATCAACTATGCCTCCTATAACGCCGCGTGTTGAACACGGCCCTTATAAGAGGGCTCTTGTTATATCTGCGACACGAAATGGTGAAAGTCATAGGGCTATAGCCCTAGATTTAGGCGTTCCCCGTGGCACTATATAGGGTATCACGCGTCGGTATAAAGAACAGAATGCAGCCTCGTCGCGCGAACGCTCTGGTCGCCTACCTATCCTTAATACGCGCGAAAAACGGCGTATATTATATACCATATATCAGGACCCTTTTATTCCTGTGAAGCAATTACGTATTGACTATAGTTTACCCTATTCTATAGTCACGGTTACGCGCTTCCTTTGAAAGGAGGGTATCTAACACTTCCGCTCGCTACGCTACCCGAAATTATGTGATAGAGTAGCGGAAAAGCGGCTCGAGTAGTGCTCCAGGCATATCGATAAGCCTATAGAGTGGTAGAAAAAGGTTATCTTCTCTGATAAGACTTCTATTACCCGTAGCGAAGGGCAGAAAATTAAATAGGTTTTCTGCCGTTATATAAGTCGTTTTTGCTTGGATCTTATACCTTTACTAATAAATAATAGGGCGAGAGACTTCTAAGGAAGTATATCCACCCTCGCGGCAAGCTAACACGCTATTTATAGATATTCTAGGCCGTATTTTTATACTATAGTCGTATATCTTTAGTGGACCTTTATAGTGACCCGAATTCGGCGCGCGGTGGCGTTGTAGGAGCTATTATTAAGGAAACTCTAGAAGAACACCTGCCTACGATCTGCAAGCCGGATAGCGTATTTATTCAAAATAACGCTCCTATGCACAGGGCGCGCGTAGTTTAAGATTGGTTACGCCTATAGGCACGCGAGAATAGGATTATTTTAGTAGACCGGCCGCCGTATTCGCTTAATCTAAACCCGATCGAAAACCTATAGAAATTACTTAAAGAGAGGATTTATAAACGGTATCCGGAACTTAAAGACATGCGTAGTAACGTAGAGTCGTTAGATTTACTTTATAGGGCCGCGATTAAATTATAGGAGGATTTTGAATTAGAGCTTCTATAGGGATTAATTAAATCGATACCGCGGAGGCTTGCCGCGTGTATCGAGGCGAGGGAGTAGTATACACGTTCCTAGAAAAGATATAACGTGATATTTAGTATCTATAGCTATTTGCTTATATAATACGTATTTTCCTGAATTTTTAAATATAGAATTTATAAAGTTATTTGTATTTGAATTCGTAGTGTTATTAGCGCGGTCATTCCAGTATATTATAATATGGGGCAGTGGCTCGATAGTTTTGTCTTATCACTGTAGTTACTTTATATTAATTCTACTATCAGCGCGCCTCCTTAAGTATTTCTAGTTTAAGAGTTATATTAACTTATAATCAAGTAGCAGCTCTAGGAGGAGGTATTAAAGCCTTCTTTTCTAGAGTAGAAGTATAGAATAGATATAAGGGAAAGATAAAATAATATTAATATAATATAGCTATATATATCTTAGCCCGCTAAGACCTTATTTAACTATAGAAAATAGACTGCTTATACGTAGGAGAACTTATTAGGTTATGACTCCACTTTTACGGGCTCGATATTAGAGTACCACTATTTGTAAGCGGCCTGTCTACTATTTATAAGCATCCTAAACCTAATTAGGAAGGTTACGCGAGCCCGTGTAGTAGTCTGTATACGCCACGATCTTAGCTATAGATGTCCTATATAGATATATCACGATAAGGTTTTCTCTCCCTAGCTTATTACGAATATCCGTTACTGTAAATTCACTGCTTATTTTAACCTCCTTGTATAAAGCTCTAGTTAAGAAGAATACACGCTGTTATAATAGAAAAAGTGGTAGAAAAGCAGGTGGAAAAAGTGGTGGAAAAAGCAGGTAGAAAAGGAGGTGGAAAAAGAAGGTGGAAAAAGCAGGTGGAAAAGGTTTTATAGTGATAGGTGGTGGTGGTTACGTAACCTGTGTAATAGATAAGACCTTATCTGTGTGACATTACGTGTCACCTTGAAAAACTTTCACCTCCTTTTTCCACCACTTTTTCCACTTCTTTTTTCTACCTCCTTTTTCCACCACTTTTTCCACTTCTTTTTTCTACCTCCTTTTTCCACCTAAGGACATGATATATATTAAGGTACTTTAATATAGAGTCCCGTTATTCTGACTGTACCACTTGGTTATTCCAACTATAGTTTATATATATAATATACATAGACCCTTCGGAATACCAATATAGTACTTCGTAGCCACGATCTGGTCTCTAACGTCCTTTGACAAGTTGATTAATTTGATCGCTCGGATTAATTGCGTTGTATTAATGGACAAGCTTATTAGTTCGATCGAAGCTAATAGCAGCAGTAATAGTAACGCCTTTTCCTCTTCCATGTCCAGGCGCCCACGCCCACGGCTATCTTATTCCTGTGACGAGATAACGAACGCGCCGCCTCCTATTCCGTAGATTAACGACGTAGATTGACGACGTAAATTGACGACGTAGATTGACGACGTAAATTGACGACGTAGATTGACGACGTAGATTGACGACGTAGATTGACGACGTAGATTGACGACGTAGATTGACGACGTAGATTGACGACGTAGATTGACGACGTAGATTAAAGATCTAGATCGATAAGGTAGTAGGAAGATTAGGTCTGATTGGAACTATAGTCGGAATAACTAAGTGGTATAGTCGGAATAACGGGCCTCTTAATATAATAGCAAATAGGTTAGAATAGCTACGATTTTATAGTATAGGGCATAAAGAATAAGTTATATTAATTAATAGCTGTCTTATATATACAAAACGTCTATTATATACCTATATACCTATATACCTATATACCTATATACCTATATACCTATATACCTATATACCTATATACCTATATACCTATATACCGGTACGGGACATCTACAGCTAAGATCGTAGCGTATATAGACTAAGTACCACTATTTATAAGCGGCCTGTCTACTATTTACAAGCGTCCTAAACCCAATTAGGAAGGTTACGCGAGCCCGTATAGTAGTCTGTATACGCCACGATCTTGGCTGTAGATGTCCTGTACCGGTATATATGTATATATCACGATAAGGTTTTCTCTCCCTTGCTTATTACGAATATCCGTTACTATAAATTCACTGCTTATTTTAACCTCCTTGCATAAAGCTCTAGTTAATAAGAATATACGATATCGTGATAGAAAAAGAGGTGGACAAGTGGTGGGAAAAGAGGTGGAAAAAGAGGTAGAAAAGTGGTGGAAAAGAGGTGGAAAAAGAGGTGGAAAAAGGAGGTAAAAAATTTTCAAGGTAACACGTAGTGGTGGGTAATTATGTAACCTTATCTATATAATAGATAAGACCGTATCTGTGTGATAGATAAGACCTTATCTATGTAATAAATAAGGTTATATAACCACCCACTACCACGTGTCACCTTAAAAAATTTTCACCTCCTTTTTCCACCTCTTTTTCCACCACTTTTCCACCTCTTTTTCCACCACTGTCCCACCTCTTTTTCTATCACGATATCGTATATTCTTATTAACTAGAGCTTTATACAAGGAGGTTAAAATGAGCAGTGAATTTATAGTAACGGATATTCGTAATAAGCAAGGGAGAGAAAACCTTATCGTGATATATATATATATACCGGTACGGGACTATTGATATTATACTTATAATAAGTAATAATCATAATAATAATAATATAAATATACTAGGTATCGTAAATACGATATCTTAGTTATTACTTAAGTAAATAACGTGGCGTGATAACCGTCGCGTAGGCTATTAGCGTAACAGTCGCCACCTAATCTTTCACGGTCTTTTGCCAGCCCCGGATCTAGGAAGAAATCCTAGAAGTCAGTTCTTTATATATAACTACGCGTTTACGTAATAAGCAGTAATCCTACGGATCTACGAATTCAATAGCTATTTGCTTGATTTTCCTCTCGTCCGCGCGTACAGCCTACTACTCGTAGCCTAATTTATTAAAAGGTTATAAGCCCGGGTTAGCAAAGAAGGAAATCTACTCTTTTCTACCCTTTTATTTTACTCGAAATACCAAAAAGACTCCTGCCTTTTCAGGCCATCCCTTTATCCTCCTCCGGTCGCAGATCCTTATCTCCGACTATACAAAATCCCTTTATCTCCCGAAGACAGCTAATCGATTCGAACCGTTTATTCCGATACCACGGTTTAAAGCTCTTTATTCTTCCTAATACGGTTGCTAAGAGCTATGCCAAGCTCTTCATTCCTGTTCCGGAAGAACCACACGATCGGAATAAGACTCTTTGTTACGATCGGATATACTGTTCCTTTGTTTATAAAGGGACTTTTTAAAAAACGAAAAATAATAACGAATACGTGGATTAAACGTAGCTGCTTTTATAGTTATTATAGCTCCACGAATAATAGCTATATTAATTAAGCCACTTAACCTACCGCGCTGCCTATAATAACAGGATATCGTAACATGGTATATAAGCTTTTAGTAAAAAGTCTGCCCGTGGAAATCCTGTTATTCGCTTTATACGAGTATCGCTTTTCTTCGCGCCGCGAGATCTATAAATAGCTTTACCGTTTAGACCCACTTTTAGACCCACTTTTCGAAGCTAGGCTAATGAGAATCAGACCTTTAGCTTAGTATTCTTTGTTTCTATCCTTTGTTAATAACGTAATAAAGAAAAAGGAATAAAGGAAAACGAATAAAAATAATAAAAATAAATCGTTAAATAACTTAGTTAATTTTAACCTAAATAAATAATAAAAAAATTTCGTTCTGCTGCTTAAAAATGGCTTAATAACAGACTGGCAAAGACATTTCGGTCCGGAAGCTCTAGGGCAGCATAGACTATTAAAACTGGACTATAGGAATACACGCTTACTTCGCCCGTAAAGGAAAATATATTAAAGACGTTATAAAGCCCCTTCTAGTAAATCCTTCTATAAAATAGAAGGAGGAGTCTCTAAAGGCAGCTAGAGATATACTCTCTGCTCTTTTAGACGGTCCCTTAACCTAGGTTTAAGGAAATAAACGAAGCTTTAAAAGTATAGGAAAAACTAAAGGATTTATATAAAGCAAAGGGATTCTAGGCCGACTATATCGTCCTGACTTCTTGTTTTAATCTCTCGCCTTCGGAATTCCCTAATCTCGAAGCGTATTTATATAAAATATAAGAGAGACTGCTTACCTTAAATTAAAGAGGTATATCCTTTTTTAATAAGGTGATTTTTACCTGGATTCTTAATAGTCTTAATAAGAGGTACGAATCTATAGTAGGGTAAATAACTTAAGCTCTCCGTCACGATATCACTAGTTATATACTAGATAAATTAATAGCGGAATTAATAGATGCTTTAAGAAAGGTCGATTAGCCGTCGAATACCCTCCTTATATAAGGTTTAAACTTATAGAAAAATACAAAGAAACCCTAGAAGAAGACTAAGGGTTTATTCTATAAAAACTATAAGAAGCCTGGCCACACGCCGACTAACTATTACTTTCTTTATCCTAAAAAAGCACCTAAGAACTAGGTAGTAAAGGATAATTCAGGATTAAGGAAAAATACCCAGAATAGGGTAAATAAGTCTTAGTTAAAGGAAAAGAAAGGAGGAAAGACGAGTCTCTCTTAAAGAGAGAAGCGTATAATAAACCTTATACTAAAGGCTAAGGAATAGCACGCCTTAGATACGTCTTTAGAGGAGGAGAATAACGAGTCTGCTACGGTTAATATAATTATAGATTAATAGAATTAGTAGCAGGATTAGCCGTAGGAAAAAGAAAAGGAAAAAGAATAGGAAGACGATAATAAAAACGAAAAGGCCGGCGTTATTTTTAAAGACGTCCTCCCTCCTCCGGTTCCTCTTCTAGACCGTCCTAATCCTTTTATACAGGATTTTATATATTAAGTAGGTGATCGCGAAGAGTAAAGAGATAATCAGGATAAAGGCACTTAGTGGTTAGGACGTGATCGCACTTAAGTTAAAAGGTAGGGGGTGCTAAAGAGTTAAATTAACCGCTAGCCTTCTTATCCTAAGGGCGGCTATCTATCCTTTCTTATACACGTACTAGCCAGCTTTAGTCTAGCATAAGAGTCCCCGATTAAGTCCATTCTGCCCGATTAATCACTATCTATTAGTTTATAGCGATAACTCGACTCGTGCCTAGGTACCGACTATATTATAGCTAGCGCCGAGTTAGGTCCCGGACTAAATACTCCGTGGTTATCCGTAATCCGCCCTGGTCTAGAACCCTATCGTGACTCGTTACTATCCGGTACTTAGGTACCGGAGGTCCGGTACCTAATAGGGCGCCCCGTCTTTATGGTTTCCGTCCCGGAAACCTTAATACTAATCTAATATCCCTATATCTTCCTCCGACCCGATATTCCTTTATATCCTTCCTACCCCCGATACACCTAATAATTCTATTATAACTCTAGCCTAATCTACCTATTACGTTCCTCCTTTTAATTCCTAATTCCGGAATATTATCCTTTATAATAACCCTATTCTAGTCGTAATATAATCCTTTACCGACTACTTTATTATCCTAAGTCCTTTTAGCGAAGCTGGCCCGCGACTGCCTTTATTATAATACTAGGGTGGTCGTTCCTTTTAGTTATAGGGTCACCTTTATTATTCCTTCCGTATAAGTGAAACTAAAGACTAGTCCTACCTGACCTTATAGATATCCTATTCTGATTCTCCTACGATCCTATTCTTATTATTTTTCTCTTTTTACCCTATTTTAATTAACTTTATTAGATTAGATATCTAGCCTTATAAGTAATCCTACGCTACTCCGTGATAGAGTTAAGACTAGCCGATAATAGCTTTATATAAACTTATTCTTTTTATCGATCTACGTCGTGTCTTATCGCTAACTCTAATCTCTTCCGTCCTAGCCTTATTCTCTTATTATACCTATCGTTATTCCGTATTATTATAAGTTCCTCCTATATCTTTAACGCGTAGTTAGAATACGTGCTAACCACCGTTATAGTATCGCCTATTTACTATAGCTCCTAAGAGTAATAAAAAGCGCGCCGTCGCTAGCGGTAATAGTATAGCTAGGACTCCTAGTAAATATTAGAAAAAGTCCGCCGCCGCTAACGCCCCGGCCGCTAACGCCGCCACCCCTAGTATAGCTAAGCTTATCGATACTAGTAAGGGCGAGGGCCTCTAAGCCCCGTGCTTATAGTACGCCGGCTACCTAGCCGATTTAGACTTAAAGGATAAGGGCACTATCTTGTATAAGTCGTGCCGCTATAATACTAGTACGTATCCTATTATTAGCCTCTATTTAACTCCTTACTTATATACCTTATAAAGAAATCGGTAAAATACTATTACTACTAGGTTAATAATAGTCGTTTATACCTTAATATAGGCTTATACTCCCTCCGCTATAGACCGCTCCGTGGTCCGTTCTATACTAACTATATCCTAGTTACCGATAACGGGTAAGGCTACCGCTAAAGTCTTATAGGATATCCTAAAAGCCGCGAAGGTACGGCCCGGCGGGTTTAATAAAGCCTATATTATAAGTATATCTTATCCCGGGCCTAACTATATACTAATAGCTATAATAAGAAGCTACGCTCTAAGCTTAGTAAATCTTAAAGGTTAGCCTCGGTAAGTATAAGGCCGAGACTACCCGTGGTTCCGGTAAGGGCGCGCGGGCTAAGCGGCGCGATAATAAAAAGATTACCGCCGCTAAATAAGATACCCTAGAGCGGGTCGCGGCCTTATTAAAGGAAATATCGGCCTCCCTAAAGGCCGAAAAGGAAATCCCGGATCTATTAAAGCAGTTCCTAGGGGTTTAGGGCGGTATTACCGCCACGGGATCGGTTACCGGTCTTATCGTAAACGGTAATACCGGGGTAATACTCCCTAACCTAGGCGCTAGTAACGGCGTCTATAGCACGCCCACCCTAGGACCGTTATCTACCCAGAAAAAGGGTAAGGCTAAGAAGAAGGCCACCCCTATTTTAGTTAAGGATAACACCACGACTAACGACGACGACGAAGATAAGGGTAAAGATACCCCCTTACTTACTACCCCGACTCCTCCTCCTCCTCCTCCCCTTTCCGCTAATATAATAGTATAGGAACTTAATAATAACCTATAGCTAAGTCTCGCTAGCCTCGCCGCTAACTAATTTCCTCTTTTTCTTTTTTTTTTTTTTTTTAATAAAAAATCCTTTTAAGGTACTCCGGGTATCCTTAATCCACTATTATATCGTCCTGATCTAGTCCCCGCTATACCGTAGTTATTACTAGAATATATATAAAATATCCGTTAATTAGTGCCGCCGGTATATTCCTTATAGGTTCTTAGGTATTATCTTTATAGCCCTAACCTGCCTACTTAATAAGATATTTATATCGTTTACCCTGGTAGCGGTGGGCCATAATAGTTTCTACCTTATATTTATTATCTTCTTATAGTTTAACCGCGACCTCTTACGGTTTAGGTAGTAATCCGTCGCGAGACCTTTATAGCTTAAGTAACGAAATAGGAAATATATTATATATCTTTATACTAGCGGGCAGCTTTAACCTATAGGCTAGTCCGTGGCTGCCTATTACTCCTATAATCTTATAGGGTCTAATATACTTATCGCTTAGTTTATAAGATAGCTAGCGTTACTTTAGGTTCTTTATAAAGAGTAGGATATAGTTACCTATCTTAAACCGTTAGGCTATACGTCCCTGATTATAATAACGTTTATATATCGCCTAAGCCCTCTGGATTAGTTTAGCTATAGTCTTATAATCGGCTATAAGTTAGGCGGCGCGCCGGTCCGCCTTTACGGAGCGAACTTCGCTAGCTTAGTATAACTTTACTTTATCGGGGCCCCTCGGGTTATAACCTATTAGTGCCTCCGCGGGAGTTATCTTCGTAGCAGAATACTATACTATATTATAGGTGAACTTAGCGAGCCCTAACTTATCCACCTAGTTATCTTACTATAACGTGTAGTAAGCTTATAAATAGTATTCTAAATTCTGATTCTATTATTCCGTTTATCCGTCCGTCTACGGATACCACGTAGTGGATAGGCGGCGGTCTATGCTTAGGTAACGATAAAGAGCTGCCTAAAAACGACTAGTAAAAAGGGCCCCCCTATCTAAAATAATGCTATCTAAGAGACTAAAGCGGCGGAAGATATATATCTATAATATATCCGCGAGCCCGGGCGCCGTTAAGCCACTACTAGTCGGAATATATAGTGTATACTTAGTTAGACGGCAGACTATAACTAAAATTATATCCTTTTTACGGCCTACCCCCGTTATAGGCGGTAAACCGGTAATAAAATTAATCGAAATCTCTAAAAATAGATATTTAGGAATAGGAAGACTTACTAGCTTACTATATAGCTTATAATACCTGGATATAATATACTAGTATACTAGATAGGTAAGGATAAACTCCCGGATATCCTTAGATATATAATTCTAGAAGTAATAGCTAGAGATCCGTTAGACGGTTCTCTTAATTCCGTGGTAACTAGCTATCGGGTTATTATAGAATACTTATAGAACTTTCCTGCGTAAACCGGAGTGGTTAGGTACGAAAACCTTGCTTCGGAAATATAGGACACCTTGCTTATCTTATAACCAGGGACTAGCCCTTTACCGGTTATCGTTGGCTTCTTACTAGTTTATATAAAACGGGTCTTTAGCCTAAGCCTTAATAATTTCTTTATATAATATAGGCGAGTCAGGATTAGTAACCGCTCCTAGGGTGATTAACCCTAGGATAAACTTCCTTAAAAACGCTTCTATGGCCTTAGTATATTCGCAGGTAACTTTAGAGTTATTCGGGGTATACTATGGCTTCCGTAAAAGGCTATTAGCTAGGTTTAATAAGCCCGGCCGGTGCTTAATTTCGAAATTATAGGCTATAATCTCTTCGAGCTAACGTGTATACTACGCCTTTAACTTTGGCTTATCTATTAAGTATCGGTGATTTAAGTAGTCGGTAAGGACTAATATAAGAGTCTGGCTATAAGCCACGTAGTGCCTCTAGGTGCGGAATAATTTAATAATTACTATTAGCTCCGAGTCCGGCGTACTATAATTAAGTTCGGGCCCACGTAGTTTCCGGGATATAAACGCGATAGGGCGCTATATCCTATCTTCTAGCTAGCTAATCACTACGCTAATTATAAACGCCGACGCGTCGGGCTTAATACGTATAGGTAATATAGGGTTAAAGTGCCGAAGGACGGGTGCCTTTACGAAAAGCCTCTTTATTTCGGTAAATACTGCCTTAGCCTTTAGTCTAAAAACGATAATCCCGGGGTTCCCCCCCTTAGTTAGGTTTATTAACGGTGCGGCTACCTTAGAGTAGTTCTTAATAAATCTCCTATAGAACCCGGTAAAGCCGGTAAAGACTTAAATCTTTTTAACGGTATTAGGCTCCTCCTAGTCGCGGATAGCCTTAACACGTGCAGGGTCTATATAAACTCCCTCGGGACTATAGATAAATCCAAGGAATTCGACCTTACCGGTCTTAAACTTATATTTCTCGGGATTAGTAAAAAGCGACTAATCGCGGAGTTATTATAGGACCTAATATATATATACCCGGTGCTTATCTAGGTCCCGACTATAAATTAAAATATTATCGAGGTATATTATATAGATAGTATCTATAAGGCCGGCTAGGGCCTAGTTAATATATTATTAGAAGCTTGCCGGGGTATTCGTGAGTCTAAACGGTATCACGAGGTATTTAAAATGCCCGTATTTTATTTAGAAAGCTATCTTCTATTTATCCCCTCCCCGGATACGGAGCCGATAATAAGCGTCCTTAAGGTTAAGCTTAGTATAATAATTAGCGGTAGATAGCCTGTCTAGGATCTTATGAATTAATGGGAGTAGAGTATGGTCCTTGACCGTTACCTTATTAAGCCCGCGATAGTTAATATAGAGTCGTAGCTTTCCGCCCTTCTTCGGGATAAATAGGATAGGGGCTCTTACCGGACTACTTAATAGTCTAATCTAACCCTTCGCGAGGGTATCCTTAATATATTATCGGAGTACTTTAAGTTCTTATATCGCTAGAGGGTAGATAGGCCTAAATAGTAGTGTTTTCCCCTTCTCTATATTAATACCATAGTCCTAGTATTAGAAAGCGGGGAGTCGGCCCGTGTCCTTAATATTAAATATATTAGTAAAGTCCTTATATTAGTCGGGTAGGATAAAAGGAGCCTCGGGATAATCTTTATCCGGTTCTTTACCTAATAGTCCCGTTTCGGCCTTATCTGGATCCTATTATAGGCTTATCTAGCCTAACCTAAGGGAGGCTTTTTTAGGTAACTTTAGTATTAACACCTACTATATATCTTCTTTTACCTTTCTTATATTTCTTCGGGATATAACCAGTTCTAGGTCACCTCTTATAATAGGGTAAGTCTAAGTCTTTCGGGCCTAATCGATGTTAGGGTTAACTTATCCTAGCCAGGGTAGACCTAGGATAATCTTAGGGCTAAACGGGTTAAGGTCTATAATATAAAACTCGTCCTATTAGATCTTTATACGGCCCTAATAGTCTCTTGTCTTAATAATTCTAGATACTATTCCGTGGGTTATTATCGTTACGCCGTCGAATAACTATCCTACCTATAATCGGGGTCCTATTACGACCTAGTCTAGGCCTATAAGGGACCGATCCACTATATTACCGTCGGCGCCGCTATCTAGACGCGCTGGAGTTATAACCTAACCCCCGCCTTTACGGATACTAATATAGGCCTCTATAGGTTTAATAGGGGCCTTTCTATCCTTAGGCGGGGAAGGTTCCTATCGGTCCTTAACTATAACACGGCCTAATACTAGCCTTATCCCGGCTATAGGCTAGTTATTCGGATTCTGCCTCGGGTTCTGCCGCTTAACGCGAGGGTTATTATAGGTGCTTATATAATAGCCTTACTATTAGCAGTTATAGTAAGTAATATTCTTAATAGGTGGACGGGAGGAAGAAAAAGATAGCTCGCCTTGTTTAGATACTAGGTTAAAGGAACTCTAGGACTAGCCTATAGTCTAGGCCTAAGCAGCTAGAGCCGCTATTTAATCCCGGTACCCCTGTCGATTACCTTAATCGTTATACTAGTTATATTAGCTATATCGTGACTATAGCCTGCCCCTAAAGCGGCTCTCTAAAGGTTACGTTAAGGCCTCCGCTTTTCGATATAAGGGGGCAAGCTCTTTATATACCCGTGGAACTCCCTAGGCGATAATATAATCGCGGGTCGCTAGGTAGACTCTAATTAGGACTATCTAATTACGCTAGAACTTAGGCAGTTCCTCTAGCAGTTCGGACTCTAGGGTCTCCTATTTCCGAATAAATTATTAGAAAGTCTTATTATATTTTTAGTAGGACTCCTACTCGGATATAATCTAAATAGCGACCTCCCGGAGGCGGGTATCCTGGTTATCTACCTATTAGCCTAGCCAGGCCTCGAGTACTAGCTATAAGACCCGCGTAGACTAACCGTTATACTTATAGCGGACTTTATTCTGCTAACGTTCCTTAAGATAATAGGGTAAGCAGGAGATAATAAAGTAGTTCTTAGTAGCGTTAGTTAGAAAACTATAGGGGTTAATTATAAACCGTTCCTTTATCTCCTAAATAAAGGTCCGGTACTTAGCCTAGGATATCCCGTCTTATTTCGGAAAAGGGTTGTTAACTTTAGCCTAATTAGTCTAGATACCGGGACCTTTTATAGGCGTATACTAATTAACGGGGACCGGAACCGCTTATCCGCTAACAAAACGTTTAACTACTATACCGCCTAAATCCTATAGCTAGTCCTAATTAAGACCGAGTTAATAGGTGGCTAGTTCCTCGAGCTCTAGCTAACGCTTAAGTCTATACTCCCTATCTTATTCTAGGTAGCGTAGGCGTTCTTCTAGTTACTGGTATATCGGCTACTCCTTAGGGACCGACTTATAAGGAGCCCTATAAGGAAGCGGCTTACGGGCTAGAGGGCCTAAGGGTATCGAAGGGGTAGGCGTCGAATAAACGATAATCGGACGCCCTTTTATAGGTAGTCTATAATTAGCTTAAACGGGGTTAGGTTCCTATTAAAGTTTAGGGGTACTAGGTTCCGTTATAGGCGTAGGTTCGTGCTCCTAACCCGGCGGTGTCTTAGTAGTAGGCATAGGCGAACTAGTATCCGGCTAGACTTATTCCGGCTACTTAGCGGTATCGAGTATCTATTAATTATTAATTAGGTTAGCTATCTTATCTTAACTTCTTAACGGTCCTCGCGCCCTTAGAGGGGGAGAGCGATTAATATATTAAGTAGGTGATCGCGAAGAGTAAAGAGATAATCAGGATAAAGGCACTTAGTAGTTAGGACGTGATCGCACTTAAGTTAAAAGGTAGGGGGTGCTAAAGAGTTAAATTAATTACTGGCCTTTTTATCCTAAGGGCGGCTATCTATCCTTTCTTATACACGTACTGGCTAGCTTTAGTCTAGCACGAGAGTCCCCGATTAAGTCTATTCTGCCCGATTAATTACTATCTATTAGTTTATAGCGATAACTTAACTCGTGCCTAGGTACCGACTATATTATAGCCAGCGCCGAGTCAGGTCCCGGACTAGATACTCCGTGGTTATCCGTAATCCGCCCCGGTCTAGAACCCTATTATGACTCGTTACTATCCGGTACTTGGGTACCGGAGGTCCGGCACCTGATATTATAGATATAGATCAGGTATTTATTATCTCTTCTAAGAATAAAGATATAAATAATACTAACCTTAATATAGATTAGTTAGTAGAAAAGATTTATAAAATATAAGCAGAAAATAGTATTAAATTAGATCTGAATTTCTGTGTAGATAGCGGGGCTACGGCGTATATTATTATAAATAAAAGACTCTTTTCTACTTATAATTCTAAAAAGAGAACTATTTATTAGGGTTAGGTAAAGGAAATAAAGATATAAGGTGAAGGAGACTGCGTTATAAAATTCAGGGATACTAGAAAGCTTCTGCTATTAAAAGAGTGCCTTTATATACCGGAAATAGGCACGAATATCATTAGTCTCTCTCGTCTTAATAGTAAAGCTCGCGGTCTTACTAGAAACAAAAAGCTCTTATTATTTAATAATAAAGAGCCCCTCTTTCTTTATATAACGGCTCTGCTTTATAACGGGCTGTACTAGGCTATAGCACGGGCACTATTATACGGGGGGGCTAAGTCTCTGAAAATAAATATAATAAATACAAGGAAAATATCAAAGAAATGGCCAGGAGACTTAACTAGAATAAGGAGGTTTTAGAGGTTTAAAGAATATGTTTTAAAGAAACTAAATAAATAAAGAAATATAAGAAAGGGGTTAGTTAAACCTTAATAAAGAAATAATATAATAAAGAAACCTTAACCTCTTTAACCTTTTTAACCTTAAGAGGAGCTTTATAAACAAAGAGACCGTAATAACCGTTAAAGGACTACCTCTATAACTAAAAACATAACGCTATGGTATAACAGGATAGGTTATATTAACCCTATTACCTTAAAAAGTCTCTATACTAATACTCTTTAAAAAGAATATAATATAACTAACGAAGAGTTAACTAAAATATAGAGCTATGATGCCTATAAGAAGAGTAAGTCTATTACACTTACGAATAAAGATTTAGTTAATAAATATAAAGACTTCTCCCATTTAGAAAAGGTTTATATAGATCTTTATAGACCGATCGAACCTCTTTCTTATAAGAAGAAGCGTTGGATTTTGTTTATACTAGACCGTTCTACCCGGTTTCTATAGGCATAACTACTCTTAGATAAGTCTAAAACGACGGTAGTTATAGCCATAAAAGAGTGGAAAGTCCAGGTAGATAATAATAATAATAATAATAATAAATATCACTTCTTTATTAAAGAAGTAGATACTAACGGTGGAAAAGAATTTAATAACGCCTCTTTTTAACCCCTCTTTGCAGGTATAAAGCATAATATAAAGCCACCGTACACTTATAAAGCTTAAGGCTCTGTTAAATGAGTTATAAGAACTATAATAGAAAAGGTTCGAGCTTTTCTTTTCCACTTAGGGCTACCTCGATACCTTTAGGGTAAAGCTATGCTCTTAGCTGTTTATATATATAACAGATCACCTAATTTAGCTCTTAAATATAAGAGTCCCTTTAAGCTTTTATAAGGTCAGAAACCTAATATTAATAATATACGGGTTTAGGGTTCTATTATTTATTATAAAAACAATAACCCGAATATAAAGAAACTAGATATAAGGGCACTTCGAGGTGCTTTAATAGGTTTTAATAACTATAACTATAAGGTTTATAACCTAGTAACTAGAAAGACTGGTTAGTTTTAAGACGTTTATGTCTTAGAGAATCAGTTTCTTCACTCTTCTTTAGATAATTATAATAATAACTATACGCCTAGAAACAAATATAATAACAACCTCCCTCCTTATATTAATACTCAGGCTTATAACCAGGTTTCTAACCGCGGGCCTTATTAACCCGTTAAGTATAATAAAGGAATCACTTTTAGTGAAAATACCGGTTAATGTTTATTAAATATTCCTTCGCGCGTTTCGAAACGTTCTATTAAGTCTATTTAACCTGAAGAAGAGAATAATAATAGACGAAAGAGTCTCCGGGCAGCGGGCTATAAAGTTCTAGCTATTAATAATAATAATAATAATACTAATATTAACTATAGCCCGGCTAATAATAATAATAGTAGCTAAAGTACTAGGCTAGAAGTCTAAATACCTTTAGAACTATTAAAACCGGACTATAAGGATTTAATATCCTATAATAATAGTGCGCACTTACTATATTATATAAAAGATATAATACTTAGAAACATATAGTTTTAAGAAAATTCCCTATTTCTTTTAACTATAAATTCGATTAACGAACTAGTTACCTATAAACAGGCTATGAACTGCCTAGATAAAGATAAATAGATAGACGCGATAGTAGCAGAAATATTAGAACTCGAAAAGAGAAAGACCTAGGACTTAATAAATATAAGAAATACGGCTAATAATTATAATAAAATACAAGAAGACTACCACGTACTAGGAGGTTGTTGGGTCTTTAGAATTAAATATAATAGCTCTGGCGAAGCTATTTAATATAAGGCTCGGTGGGTTATTTAGGGGTTTAATCAGGTTCTAGGTCTTAATTATCTAGAAGTCTTTTTAACTACCTGCCGGCCAGAAAGCTATAAACTAGCTTTAATACTAGGCGTATCACGCGGCTAGAAATTCAGGCAGTTGGACGTTAAAAACGCGTTCGTTTATGCTGATATAGGTACCCTGATATACGCTATATAATCTATAGGCTTCGAGAAAGAAGATAGCTTCGAAAATAATAATAATATAACACTCTATAAGCTTAATAAAGCTTTGTACAGGTTAAAACAAAGTCCTAGACTCTGGTATAATTACCTGGTTAAGATATTATCTAAGCTAGGTTGCCGGGTCTCTGAATATGATAACGGACTTTTTACCTTTTATAAATATAATAAAATTAAAAGAATAGAAGAACGAGCTATTCTTTTATGCCACGTTAACGATATAGTGGCTCTGAGCCCTTCTGAGGATACTTTAGACTATTTCTTTAAGGAGATGTCTAAAGATATTATACTTAAAGACTTAGGTGAAATAAGTACCTTTCTAGGCTATATAATAAATATAAATAAAGATAATAAGACTCTTTCTATAAGTTAGTTGCCTTATACTAATAAGATACTTGAAAGGTATAATAAATGAAGTCTGAAAAGGGTTGACACCCCTTGTATATATAAGAAGGTCCTAGTACTAAATCCTGAATAAGCGTTAAGTAATAATATAAATAAATACTAATAGGAAATCGGGGCTTTATTATATCTAGCCTTGTATTTAAGACTAGATATAACGTACGCAGTTAACTAGTGTTCTTGCTATATAAGTAATCCCTTGTAAAACCACTTTACTGCGTTAAATCGAATCGGGCTTATATAAATATATATCCTAATATCGGTCTTTTATATAACTGTAATAAAGAAGACCTTGGTATTTACGGTTATTCTGATATCAGCCTTTTAGATATAATCGAGGATAGAACCTCGACTTTAGGATATATTTACTGCGTAGGAGTAAATAACCCCGTTAGTTGGACCTTAACTAAATAAAAAGTCGTTGCTTTATTAATAACAGAGGCCGAATATATGGCTCTTATAGAAGCTTCTAAAGAGGGAATCTATCCTTATAATCTATATAAAGATATACTATAGAATCTAGGTCTAGATTCTAATATAAGAGGCAATAATAATAATAATAATAATAATAATAATAATAATAATAATAATAATAATAATAATAATAATAATAATAATAATAATAATAATAATAATAATAATAATAATAATAATAATAATAATAATAATAATAATAATAATAATAATAATAATAATAATAATAATAATAATAATAATAATAATAATAATAATAATAATAATAATAATAATAATAATAATAATAATAATAATAATAATAATAATAATAATAATAATAATAATAATAATAATAATAATAATAATAATAATAATAATAATAATAATAATAATAATAATAATAATAATAATAATAATAATAATAATAATAATAATAATTCTCTTACTCCGCTATCCTAACTAGTTAAGGAGCCCGGCTTAGGCTATACGGTCCTTCTTAGATAGTTATAGGGGGGAAAAACCCGTTCGGGTAGAAAAACCCCTATTCTCTCCTCGCTAAGATCGGTGCCGTAACAGGGCCTCGACGGCCCCGGTAGTGGCTTAATACGTATCTAGATCACAGCTCTAGTCTAGTGGCTAATAGGAAGGTAGCAGGCTAAGGGTTTCGAGTTAGCCTAGAGACGCGGCACCCTATATAGGGGGCCGAAAGAGGTCCGCGGCGGCTCCGCGGTCTAGGAATCCTCCCTGTATCAGGGTAGCCGGTTTATTTATACCTTCCTTTTAGGCGGGGGATTTAGCAGGGGCTCCTGCCTTTATTATATATACCTACCGAATTCGGCAGCTTCCTATAGTTATAGTTAGGTTAATAGAAAATTTTAATGGCCTCCGCCCTTCTTCTTATTTTCCCTTTTTTAACCCTCCTATTATAATATCGTAGGTTTCCTATTAAGCCGCCTGCCCCCCTTCTCCCGCCTTTATTCCCGGCTCCGTGCCGTAGTTACTAATAAAGCGTTTAATAAGTTATAGATAGGCCGGGTCGCTATTTTCCGCTTTCTTATAGTGGCGTTGATTTATAAATAGCAGCGCGGTAACACGGGTAGGGAGTTAGCGGTTTTAGGGCGGGCTAATAGGATAGGCTATAGTTAGTTAAAATAATAGTTAAAATAATAATAGCCTAAAGTCTTTAATATAAGTTCGAGGGGGTACCGCGAGGGGGCGTGTTAGTTCTAAGCTTAGTATTAATAGCTTCCTAGATACCGCCTAAGAAGAAATAGCCTAAGAAGAAGGGTAATTCCCGCTATTACGACGCTAAAGCCGCGCGGGTATTACTATAGGTTTTCCTAGAGGTGCCCTTAGGGTGCTAGAGTAATACCGCTAAGTGGCTGTCTCTAACTTTAAGTAAATACCTTAAATACACTAAACGCCTTAGGGGCGAAAAACCTAAAGACGTGGAAGTATATACTAATACTACTAGAAAGGGCGTAGCTTACTATTAGTATACTAATAGTCGGCGGACTTATAAGGATATAAGTCGGTTTTATAGTAGTGTCTTAGTAGTGCCGGGGCGGTAATAGCGGGTTCTAATATCTAGAATAGGTTCTAGCTATAGCTTTAAAGTATTAATAGCGTGTCCTCGAGTATTATTAAGAGTATATAGCGGCTATTAGTAAGGGTAGTAATAGAGTGGTTATAAGTCGAGGCCCTAGGGGTGCTAAGGCTATACCGAGCTAACCTAGAATAGGCTCGGGGTCGACTTATAGCGGCGGTGGTATCCTTTAAGCGCGCCGCTAGGCGTGCTCGCCCCGCTAGCCGCCGCCGCGGTAACGATACTATACTAGCTAGCCTAAAGCGTTAATTAAATCGGTTAAAGGGAATAATCGCTATTCTATTAAAGGTAGCCGTATATATCTCTATAGTCCCCTTATAGTAAAGTAAAGCTAATATAGCGGGATAAGGCCGCGAATATAACGCTAATAACGATAATATTACTAAGAGTAAGAGTAAAAAGGAGGGTGCCGGAAATAGGGCTAAGTAAAGAGTAAAGGCCGCTAAGGTATATCCCTTCGGTGCCGCTAGGGCCCCGGTATATAGGGCCCCTAAGTAAATATAAAAGTCTAGGTTAGGTGCTATCTTTATTTTATATCCTTTATACTAGGCCGGTCCCGCTACGGGGTCTTTAAGGTATAGTTCGTTATAATCTCTAAAACGAGATAGAAGTCGTTTAAACGGCTAAGGCGTAGGAACTATTTCGTAATTACTTTTACCTTTTCGGGGTGGTTTAGGGCGTCGAAAAGGTCTCCCCTAGTTAAGATCGGCCTCTTTACGGCACTATAAAGGTCCTATCGCGATTCTAAAGTAATACTACGGTATTATAGGATAATATATTTAGCTATCTCCGCCCCCCCGTCGCTATAGGGGCACCGGGCTATAGCAAAGCCAGGGACCCTCGCTTTAAAGAGGAAGGCTCTAGGGCCTAGTTTCTCGGAGCGGATCTAGGTAAGGACGGAGCTTTACGGCTTTAGGAGGCCTTTATATCTCTAAAGGTCTCTCTTATATAGGTTTCGATCTAGTACCGCTACGGTATAGGTTAGGTTCCGCGTAGATCCTAAGTCACGCCACCTTTTCTTTTACTCCTCTTAGAGGGCGGCGTCCGGGTTAGAATTATTTACCTAGTCCTAGGCGGTAAAGGATTAAGCGGGCTAGGCGAGTACTTACTAGGCGATATAGCTACGCCTTAGTACTACTAGTGCTTTTATAGCGGCTTAGGCGCTAGCCAGGATAAGTCCCTTAGTTCCGGTATTTTAGTAGTTAAGAGCTTATTTAGCTATAAGGCGGGTAGGATATAGGTTAAGGGGGGGGATAAACGTCTTTTTTTTTAGGATCCGGATCGGCGTGGCCCTATAGGCTCCTATAATAGTCCTAAGGCATTTATTCTAGGCCGAGCTTAGAGCCGTAGCGAGGCCGCGGTGGGGTTTATTAGTGATTCTATAAAAGGTAGGGGTATAATAGGAAATAGCTAAGCGGATTATAACGGTATAAAGGCGTTAGGCGTTAGCGAAGCTATAGCCTTAGGCTACCACGGCGAGCCGGGTTAGGGCGTAGTTCTATATTACTAGTTTACTCTAAATCTCCTTCCTATATTATAAAAAGTTTAGTTTCCGGTCTAGCTATACACTAAGGAACCTGGCCTTTACTAAGGGTAGTACCGGAATAATACCGAGGTAAAGGGGTAATAGGGACGGGGAGTAGGATTTTATAAAGGGTATAAAGACGTATTTTAAGGGCTTAAATTAAAGGCCGCTCGCCTAGGACTAAGCTTCGTATATCCGCTAAACGGAGGCGAGTCGGTGCCGTGTTTAGGCCTTTATATAGCTAAAGGCGATAATATTCGTGTTATCGGTAAAGCCGATAATAATAGTTCTCGCGGCGTATTTAAGTTCTTTGTATAGAGTGGAAATATATAAGATAAAGAGGATTAGGGAGACCGGAGACCCTTATAGTATACCGGTATATAAGGGCCGCGGGGTTACTATCTAGCTATTAAAAAGGAGGTAGACTATCCGGTCTTAGAGGAAGCTATTAGTTAGCTAGACGGCCTAGTCTAGGAAACCCTTATATTTAAGGGACTTAAGAAGTCTAGCGTGGGGGATGGTATTAAAGGCCCTGTGTATATCTAGCTAAAGCACCGCGGGGGTGCCGCCTAGGGCCTAGGCGGCCCTAACGGCTTCTATTACACGCTAAATAACCGTCTTTATACTACGCCTAGGTCTATTCCCTATCTAGCCGTTAAGGAGTAGCCGGTATTCCTTTACTATAGCCGCGAAGCGGTCCGCTATAATACCTTTAAGTAACTTTCCGATTATATTAAGGAGGGAGATCGGTCGCTAGCCTCTAGCTATCTTATAGTCGCCCTATAAACGGCCTTCCTTTTAGATAATTATAATAATAGCGGTATAATAATAGCGCGGGAAGTAACTTATAGCTAAGTAGGCTAAGAGGATTGTGGCTAGGATCTAATATAAGACTAGGCCGTAGGCTTTTAGGAGGCCTATAGGGAAGCCGTCTAGGCCGGGGGCGGCCTATAGTTTAGTCTAGCGGAGGCGGCCCTGGATATCCGCTATAGTAACGGTCCGGTCTATATCCTACCTAAAAGGGTATACCCGGCCTAAGGGCCTAGGGTCCGAGTCCCTAGGGGGGGGGAAAAACTTAGCGTATAGGATATCTGCCTTCTCGCTATAGGATATTATAGGATTGCCCTAGTCACGGCGTAGCAGGGGTATAATAGGGGGCCCGGGCGGTTAGTATCCCTTAGTTCGGGCCTATCTTTAGAGCCTCTAGAGGAGCCTATTATTCGCTTAGGTTAAGTAAAGGAGGTAGCGCTAGTACTGCCTTTTTACCGCTATTATAGCTTTATCGCGGCGGAGCTTAGCTTACCTATACTCCTCTTACCTATTCTATGATTTCCTCGCTATATATCGCCTATATATTCTACGGGCTTCTTAGGTTAGGGATATTAGTTTATTAGTCTATTACGGGTAAGGTAGGCGGCTAGGGGGGCCGGGTCGGTATCGCGGGGCTATCTAATTAGTAACGATAATAAGGTTATATATTAGCTAGTTAAGGGCCTTATCGATATTAGAGGGCGTTATTAAGGGGCCTAGTCGCGAGAGGATCCTAGGGGCTGCCTAATAGGTAAGGGAGGGTACGAATTCCTTTTATACCTAGTAAGGGCGGTTAGGGGGCTATAGCGGGGCCGTGTCGGTAAAGCGGTCTATACTAGGGTGGATAGTCGTGGTTTAGGAGAGGTAGTCTGATCCGATAACCTCGCTATCTATACCGTTATAGCTATAGTAAAGCCCCTAGGACGCCTAGATAAGGTTAATAGTGCTTAGTTACTAGCCTAGCCTATACTAGGTGGTTATCCCGGGGGGGGTAACTAGGTCGAGGTTCTAGTAGGCGGTTAGCTTAAGAAGGGTGCTAGACTTAGGATAGAATCTAGGGTAGCTAGCCTAAAAGGGATAGTAGAGGTTAAAGTCTCCGAGGAGGATATAGTGGCCCCGGGGTAGGGCCCCCGCGAGATTTATGGTTAGGGGAGTATACTATAGGGTAAAGGCGGATTAGTAGTTCTTAGAGTAGATTAATTAGATCGTAATAGCTTAGTTACTTACGCCGAAGGTAACCGTATAGGAGTCCTAATAGGCTTATTATATCTATATACTAGGGGGGTATCGTTTATAGATATAAAGCAGGGCTTTACCGCCTCCTTAGATTAAGAGGTATAGAGCCTTACTTAGGGCTTTAGGTCCCTTCGTGAAGGGGTTAAGCCCTAGCTCTTAGATAGCTATTACGTTATACTCGGTACGGGCTTATAGCGGAAGCTCCGCTCGGGCCTATTTAGCCCCTATATTCTATATTAGGATATAGAGTTTTATTATTTAGAGGGGGGGGGGTTTAAGGTCGACCCGGCTAGTACGGCCTCCTAGGTGTCTTATATCGGGGTCGGGTCGGTCCTACGGGGGATAAATAAGGGCTTTAGGGGTCTAAAGGCCGGGGGGTATTCGCGGGGTCTTTTCGGCGTACGGCCAGGGCTATAACGGATAGGGGCGGCCTATAATAGGGTAGGGGAGGGGGAGGGTAAGGGATAACGGGGGCGGGATCGCTAATACGCCGCCTTAGCCTACCTTAAGATATCGAATTCTTTTACCCGGTATTTATATACTTCCCGGGCTCTTACGGCTTCTTATTTTCTAATTTAATAGGTATTATTAAAGGCTTCGTGGTTCCTATTATAAACGGCGCACCTCCGGGTAGCTTTTAGGGCCGATACTAAGCAGTTTTTAAAGCTATCCTAATAAATAGACTCGGGTTTAGCGTAATAGCGGTACCGCTTCTCTGCCTTTAGGTACTAGGCGGCCCTATACCCGAATTATAGGTAGGTATAGTATTATAAAAGGTTTATATCCGGGTTATAAGGCTTGTATAGGAAGCTACTACCTTTAAAAAGGAGACTATTCTATATAAGGCTTTCCGCGCTTTCCGGTATAATAGTCTTAATAAGTAGTATCGCTACCTTATTAATACCGTATTAGGGGAGCCGTGTCCTTACTTAGTATATTTTCGTGTTAGGATTAAAGGTGCGTAGGGATTATAGGAGCTTATTTTTGGTTAAAGGGCCTAGGATTAAGCGGGGGATGGTTTTTACTAGGACTAAGTAGGTTCGGGTAGCTAGCTTAGCTCCGGCGCCGAAAGCCTATTTAACTTAGTGGTTAGCGAAGGTGGACTATTACTATACCCCTCTAGTAAAGGTTAGGTATATATCGCCGCTAAGTAACCTTTAAGCCGCCGCGGCGTTATCATGGCTAGTAGCTATATTTATAGCTTAGATAATCTCTTTAGGTATACGGGCTAGGAGTACCTAGTCTAGCTAGTCTCTATATTTAATAATCAGTTCTTTATAGTATTAGGCTAGAATCACTTTAAGGGGGGCCGGGTCCCGTGGGGGCGCTATAGTAGGTAGCGATACGGCTATTACGGCCTAGGTTAGCTTTATTCCTTTTCGGAGTTTTTCCCTAATTATACTCTAAATAGTAGCGTGGAGGTATATAATTAGGGCCGTTATAGTGCTTTAGCTATTAAGGCAGTATAGCTTAATAAGCTCCTTTATTAGCTCCACGACCTAATTAATTATATTCCTGTTAGCTAGTAGACTTCGGATTAACGTCTTAACTTATTAGATTTTCGTTCTAGGGGCCCGCGGAGCCCTTGTATCGGTCTCGGTTTAGTTATTTACGGTATTACCCTGGTTTAGGCGATAAGAGTTAAGTAATAATCGTTATTAGTAGGGGCGGTTTATAGAATTTTTAGGTAGTAAGCCGGTCGCCACCACCCCTTCTATCGTATCTACCCCCGCGTCCGCACTACGGTTTCTACTCGGTGCCATCACGGCGTAAAGGAGGGAGTTAGGTTCCTTCTCCAGTTGGTTTCGTCGTTTTTACTTAAGTTACGCGTCGGGTGGCTCGAATCCTATCCGTTAACTTATATTAAATAATATAATACTTAATAATAATAATAATAATAATAATAATAATAATAATAATAATAATAATAATAATAATAATAATAATAATAATAATAATAATAATAATAATAATACTCTCGAGATTCCTATTATCTTAATAGATAATAAGAGTATAAAGAGGCTCGCCGAAAACCCTGAATTTTATAAACGGGTAAAGCATATCGATAAGCAGTATCACTACTATAGGCAATAGCTATAAAATAATAAAATAAAAATCGTATATATAAATACGAAATTTAATATAGCTGATATAATGACTAAAGGTTTAGTAAAAGAGACTTATAATACTCTTTACGGTTATGTGAACCTAGGTTATAAGGATAATACGTTGCCTGAGTATGATTTACCGCCTTATAATAATATTAAAGAATTAAAATACTAGGTTTTAATACTTAGTATTCTTAGTTCTTTATAAGGGGAATAACTAGGTTTTTTACCTTCGGGTTTTCCTGGATATCAAAGGTTTTTTCTGAACTTTCCTTTGGATAATATACTATAACAATAACAAGGGTTTTTCAATTTTCCCTTAAATTAAAAAGAAGAGGTTTTTTCAAATCTTTCCTCTATATATTCTAGTCTTAGATAGACTAGGATTACTGCACTATAATATAATATAACTATAACTATAATCTAACTAAGCTGCACTTATTATATAAGGGTTAGTTTACGGGGGGGTGTTAATATTATACTTATAATAAGTAATAATCATAATAATAATAATATATATATACTAGGTATCGTAAATACGATATCTTAGTTATTACTTAAGTAAATAACGTGGCGTAATAACCGTCGCGTAGGCTATTAACGTAATAGTCGCCACTTAATCTTTTAGAGTCTTTTACTAGCCCCGGATCCAGGAAGAAATCCTAGAAGTCAGTTCTTTATATATAACTACGCGTTTACGTAATAAGCAGTAATCCTACGGATCTACGAATTTAATAGCTATTTACTTGATTTTCCTCTCTTCCGCGCGTACAGCCTACTACTCATAGCCCAATTTATCAAAAGGTAATTACTCTTCTATAAGGATAAGTGCCCCGCGTACTACCGGCGCGGCCACGATCTATAGGGCTACTAGATACTATTCCTAGAGTTAGCGCCGGAGGGCCTTTAAGCCAATAACTCTATTAGAAGGCTCGTGGAGAAGTCCCTTAGGATAGACCGGGATTTATAGAGCGC